>NC_056745.1:358349387-358583731 GCF_019279795.1 Protopterus annectens
GTGAAATGTATGAAAATATACAGCCATATACCTTACAGCGTCTTACTAATGCTATCCCTCACATGTTGTAACAGCCTAGGTTATATATGGTGCATACCCCTCCCTCATAGACTTACTTACAGGGGCATATAACACTGTTACATTGACCTCTGGACTGCAGAAGGGCACACATGTTTTGTGCAGCTGTAGCCCACATATACATGGACCCTACCCCACAATAATATGTGTGGGGACCACAACATCACTGGAATGATGGCAGGAATGGCAGCACGACATAATCTCAGGCCACTACATAACAACCTCTTACTGCATGTCATATGGACAAAGCCTGGTATATAGGTGGAGGACAGAGGCTGGAACACAGGACCATATTTGCAACAGTGTTGTTATACACTGAGAAAGTTACTAGTGTTACAGGATAGTTTGCCACATACCCCTAGTCAGGAATATTATGTCAGAAACACAAATGGATGTGGCCATGTACTGATAGCACTCAGCAGACACAATGCCAGTGATATATCTGACCAAGACCTGTGTGGTAGACAGACAAAACATAGCAAGCAATACTCTGACCATCATGTGGATAGGCCCACAGTTGAGAGATATGCAGAAAGACTGCATTCCATGTTAAACTAGTATGTACACACAAACCCTGTAACACTGGTGGTATACAAAGCATATAAAAACACTACTCACACTGTTTGTAGGTCTGGAACTTTATACAAATATGTAGCTGGCATGAGTCTGCAAGTGCTCTTGTAAGAGGTATTGCTACCTGCTGTCTGTAACCCTGCTGCCCACACACAGGAAGGATGTCCTCCATACAGGAAAGGTAAAGCGACCACACCCACATGATGTACGAATTTATAGTAGTGGGTTGCCATGACAGTGGTAATTGGAAGTGCTGCACAGCAGGCTGCATGCAGGTAGCAAGTAGTGGACACTGATTGGTGCAGAGGCCATCACCTGATCTTGTGCATCACCTACAAAATCCATGCTGCAATCTATTCAAAGCAGCTCAATCCATTTAGTGGAGGGAGACCGAGATAGATAGAGAGAGAGAGAGAGAGAGAGAAAGAAATAAAACATATAATACAACAAACAAACAAACACACATCCATCCAGCCATCCACACAGCAAACTGTATCCAGAAGAGACATCATTCCCATAACAGGTATGTAAAGCATATAGGCATGTAATTGAATGTAGTACTTGGTCTATAATAATGGGATAGATGATGTGTAATGATTTACATGTGCCATCAGGTGGTGTTGTTGTAATGATGTCCAGCTGAACAACTGCTATGGGCAGTAGTGTCTATCCCTGTGGGCAGTGGGCCATACCTGTCAACTGTGCAGATCAGCACTGACTGACAAGATGTAAGCCATCATAGTGTGTGTTGTGTAATGCAAGACATGTATATTAGTGTGTAATAGGGTTACCTGCAATCTGTCTCTATATATACACCCCCCTAATGTTAGGCTGTGTCCTCATGTGGAACCTGTCTGTGTTGTAGCAAGGCAGAACAGTGCGGCTATGCATGAAGGAGAGTTAAACAGTGTGGACCTGATGTCCGAATGCACTCTCTCTCTCTCTCTATATATATATATATATATATATATAGATATACACACACACATCTACAGATTTACAGACACCTATATGTAGCTATATATATATATATATATATATATATATATATATATATATATATATATATATATATATAATATATTTAGGTCTACTTTACATGGTCAACTTTTCGACTAGTCAACTTCCATATGGCCGAGACCATATGATCGACTTTCTGAAAGCCAACCATGTAAAATAAACACAAAAAAACACAACGAACACTTATCTTAAAACTGTTAGCAGGGGGACAAGCCCCCTCTGCACCAATCGTGGGGGGCTCCGCCCCAAAGGCCCCCATAACTTAAATATACCAATTCCAAGATTGCAGTACAGTGTGGAAGAGGGAAATTTTCCCATTCCACACTGTACCGAGATAGCGGTCCCCCATGGTCGGCTTTTCAGAAGTCAATCATATGGTCTCAGCCATATGAATTTCGACTTTGTGAAAAATCGTTCATGTGAAGGGGACCCATACATACATATATATCTATATATATATATATATATATATATATATATATATATATATATATATATAGGTTTACCTTTAAAACCGCGTATTGCAGAAGGGCAAACAGAACATTTACGAAAGGCAGTCTGCAAAATTTGTAAACGCAGAACGAAAAAAGGTTCGAATGTGCAATGAGCGATTGCACAGTGCTATTCGCTCATTGCACATTCGACATTCTGGGGCGGATTGCACTATAGTGGGGATCGGGAAATGGTTCCTTTCCACAGTGTAGTGCGAAATTGGAGTTAGAATAATAAAGTAGGGGTGGTGTGTGGGGGGTGCAGAGGGTTTATACTTTGTTTTTTTTTCTTCAACATTAATGTTCGAAAAACAGCAAATCTGCTTTTCGATTGGCTGTTTTTCTAATATTAAGGACTGTCAACATTTACAGTTTTGTAGTTTTGGGTCACTCATATGAGCACTCGAACCACTGTGATCTTAAAGGACTATATATATATATATATATATATATATATATATATATATATATATATATATGTATGCAACTCATAATATATATATATGTATATATATATATATATATATATATAGATATATATATGTATGTATACATATATATATATATATATATATATATATATATATTTATATATATTTATTTATTTATATATGTGTGTGATATATATATATATATATATATATATATATATATATATATATATATATATCAGCAAAGTAACCGCTAGCCAACCTGGTAAATGCTCCGTAGCTATGTTAATAATATGTAAAATTCCACTGTGGTAAAAACAGAGCCAAAGCAGGAATCTCCCAATAAAACCTGTATTTATTTCACAATAAAAACGATAGATAAAACAGTATAAGCGCGCTTTCGCTAAAACAGCTTCATCAGATCCATAAGAACACCATTATAACATATACATATATAACCAAATTCAAAAATTTTTATCCAGTCAGATTTCCTAATTAATTAAACCTTAAAGGAAAATCTCTCATTAATAGCTTGCTGTTGCACATTGCTATAAGATAAGAATGCTTGTATTAGTAAATACTTATATCAAAGCCTATATATATATATAATATACATGCAAGCAAGAAATATATATGAACAAAAAATATATACAAGTATGTGCACAATCCTCATAGTAAGTGCAGACTAGAACATCTTAGCTATGACTTAGAGGCAAAATTAAACGCTTTTTTTAAAATAATATAATCATTTAAATATACCATAAAAAGCTGTAAATAAACAAATTATATATATACACCTGTGTATCACAGCTGTAAAAAATAATATATATCTCTTATATTATATATATGTTATCTAATATTGCGGAGTTTCCTCAGTGATGGTTTTATAGACGCTCTCTCATTAAGCCCCATACCTCTATCAGCCCTTAATGTTATAATCCAGTCATTCTCTCTGGATTCAGTATGGTTCCTTATGTCACCTCCTCATATACTAGAACTATGACTTATAGGGCTCAAAATATAAAAGTATGACTTATATCTTCCTGTTTAATGTGCTTAGCTAATGCATTATGTTCTAGTTGTTTCTTGATGTGATATACATGTTCACGTATCCTGTCTTTAAAAACCCTATTGGTTTTCCCAACGTAAAAGGAAGAACACTGTTGGCATACCTTTAAATAAATCAAATTGGATGTCATACAGTCTGCTTTGGCTGATGTTCTAAAATTCCTGCCTAAATCAGGGTAAAAGAAAATATTACTAGTGTCTATGTACTGACAGAAGTTACAATGCCCACATGGTTTGGTATATACTTCACCATCTTGTACTACCTTGTTTTTGGGATAGCAAATAATTCTCTTCAAATTCTTCTTGTTACAATATAGAAAGTATGGTCTTTCACCTACTACCTCTTTTATCTCCTCATCTGTCTGTAATATTGACCAATTCTTAGAAATTATCCTATTTAATTCCACTCTATCACTGATGTAAAAAGTAGGAATCTTGACTATAGATGGCCTATTATATAATGCATCCCTGTATGTATCAGGGCTGGGACCAAAATATGGTGCTGCTGTACCTTTCCTATGACTAGCTGCTACTGTCAATTGCTCATCAATTTCTCGTTCACTATATCCTCTATCTATCATTTTCTGCCTCAGACTAGTAAGCTCATTCATGAATCCCACTTCTGATGGATTTAATCTAGAGGCTCTCATTCCTTGGCCCCTAATAATATTTCTGAATACAAAACTAGGATGCATACTAGATCTTGCTAGCAAGCTATTCCGATAACAGGGCTTACGATATACCCCAGTATTAAAAGACCCATCAGATAGTCTTTCAATATACAAATCCAAGTAGTCTATTCTAGAGTGAGAGCTTTGAATAGTGAATTTAAGATAGTCAGTTAGATCATTTATTTTCCTAAAGAATATATCTAATTCTTTTTCATTACCATTCCAAAGAATAAAGAGGTCGTCTACAAACCTTCGATAGAACATAACATGCTCTTTAAACTCATCTATCTTGAATAAAGTAATCTCTTCCCAGTATGCTAAAAATATGTTAGCATACGTATTGGCACATGGGGTGCCCATTGCCACCCCATCTTGTTAACTGTAGATGGTGTCTTGGAATATAAAGAGATTATTCTCCAATATCAACTCCAGGAAGTATGCTATTAAATCTATTTGCACAATGGTGAAGTCACTATAGTTCTTCAGATATTCAGTGATATACTCTAATACAAGCATTCTTATCTTATAGCAATGTGCAACAGCAAGCTATTAATAAGAGATTTTCCTTTAAGGTTTAATTAATTAGGAAATCTGATTGGATAAAAATTTTTGAATTTGGTTATATATGTATATGTTATTATGGTGTTCTTATGGATCTGATGAAGCTGTATTAGCGAAAGTGTGCTTATCCTGTTTTATCTATCGTTTTTATTGTGAAATAAATACAGGTTTTATTGGGAGATTCCTGCTTTGGCTCCATTTTTACCACAGTGGAATTTTATATATATATATATATATATATATATATATATATATATATATATATATATATATATATATATATATATACACACACACACACACACACACACACACACACACACATATTTATATACATACATATCCCCTACTGTTGAATGACAGTGCTGCATGATATGTGTGAGGGAACATCGCACATATCAATACACACACACACACACACACACACACACACATATATATATACATATATATATATATATATATATATATATATATATATATATATATATATATATTTATATACAGCATTAAGTGTGTGCAAAATGGACAGCCATGTCAGGTGGGAACCCCATGTTGGGAACACATTGCCCTTGTTTGTGAAGGTGGGATTGTTTATTTGGGGAAGTCAGCAGGTATATTTGTGGAGGTCGGTTGGGTTGGAAGATAGAGAAGATAGCATACAGGGGTGGTATATGACACATGTGGAGGGTAAACACCCTGGATGAGGAGTGTCGTCTGTGATGTGGAAGCCCATGAGTCCCCATATGGAAACAATGGGGCCAAGGTCCCCACCCATGGGCAGTCACAACATCAGCTTCATGGCCCTGAAGGTTCCTGGGCTGGGGGCTGAGCAGGAGGAGCATGTGGACCCTGTGAGTGTGTACTGAGGGCCTCAAGGGGCTATAGCACATCCCCCAAGTCTCTATGGAGCTCCCTATGCACCAGACCCTGTCTGTGTGTGCTCCAGAGGGGGACACCATCCCCTGAGGTGGTAATACCTGAAGGTAGTGCAGGACCAGTAGATGAGGAGGCCCCAGGGTGGGTCCCACATGTGATGTGGCCTGGTAACATGGCCAGATGAGGTGGGAGAGGTGGTTCTGCTGGCAACTGTTCCCCAAACATGCTATAGTGTCACTGTTGTAGAACATATGTGTGTAGTAATAGTCCGCCCATTCCAGGATCATATCCAACAGCATGCATAGATATCCTAAATAACACAAAACAACAGATGTGCAGCAATCACGTAGCAAACAGAACACATGCATATATGGAACCATAGTGGCCCTTACAATGGCATGCAGGTGACATTGTCCTTAACAGGCCACCAGTGATAATGTCCCCACAGGGAACAAGACTACAAACACATAGCACAAAGTGTTGTACAATACGATATATGCCCCAACGGTAGGTCTTCTGTAGACATACCTGTTGAGTTGTGAGATCAGCTTGCTGTTGCAGGTATGGTGGGGGGAGACAGAGTTGTGTATTAACAACTATGATAACCTTGCAGTATGAGGTCTTCAGACCTGTTTCCATCTTTATGTCTTTCAGGCAATATGTCAGGAGAATGCTTGCCCATTTATACAGCGAAGGAGAATGATGTCATCATCTCACACCTGGTGCAGCACTACTATATGTTGTTCAGCCAAACAGCGCATGATCTGCAGGAGCGGACCGCTCTGTGGAATGATCTTGTCCACAGGGTAAATGATGTCAGCCTACATAACCACAATTATGAGCAGGTTCGACATCGATGCACCGATTTACTTTGCCATGCCCATCAGCGTGCTGCTGCAGTTAGGGGGACCAGCTTGCAATGGGGGGATCATGTCATCCAGCTCCCTGACACATGTTGAGGAGTTCCTTGCCAGCCTCAGGGCACCTGCCCACCCGCAAACACAACACCTGGCAGACAGCATAGTGGAGGTGGGTGCTACCCACACAATGGCAGAGGAGTATGCAGATAAGGCCACAGGGCACATCAGTAGACCACTGTTGTGTATCCATCCACATCTGTACAGTTAGATCATGCATATGTGAGATGAAATATATATAGTCTGTTCCTGCATAGTAGTAATAAACAGATGTGCATAATCTGTAGTTTTGTGGGCTTGTACTGTTGATGTACTGTAATGCTGTACCCACCCTGTACCAATGCCACAACCCTGGCTACTGACATCACATCTCTCACACACTTATGTAGGTCCCCCTAGTATACCTCCAGGGAAGCAGCCTGCAGCTGGTGAGTATGGTGTTTGTTCAGGTTTGACAATACACCAGTCATGTTATGGTCATGGTATATTCCAAGTACACATTTAACACACCTACCCATAATGCATATTGTACATGTTCACGTATTGTTGCTGCTACCTGAACTGCATCATAGTGGTCACCATGATGGTGTATCTGAAGGGTATGTCAGACTCCTGCAATATAACTAACATCCTGTCATTGCAAAATGTGTGCACAGAGATGAACATAATGGTGGGACAAATGGCCTACAGTAGGGACATGTCTGAAACATCACCCTTATACGGTGCTACAACAGTGTATATACCAGTATTACAATGGCAACTGTTACAGATCTACGCTACGTCATATCACAATACTGCAGTCCACAACCCTTACAACCTGCAATGTGGTCCTAACACGAGCAATGAGTGTATAATATGGAATCCCATGTTAGGACAGCAAATATGGGGAATACATACTTTCACAAACACTGGAAGCATATGTGTGCATACACTCCAGATAAAATATATTGGAAGTAGCTGTTGAGGTACTGACAGCATGCATTCTTCATGAGTATGGACATTCCAGCAAGTACACGTCCCCAATGTCACACCAGGAAATGGTCTACTGTCCAAGATGTTTGGCCATCGAATGTGCCCACTTACCTTCAACAGAGGCAGCCATGGCTTGCACACATCTTACATGCCATGGCATGGACCCCGTACCCAACAGATAGCACCCAGGAGATGGACATGTAGCCATACCTCACCATTGCATATACCATGGCAAACAGTGCAGACAGTCGTGTATGTGGCGAGGATGTATGGGACAGGATTAATGTAGAAAATAAACAGATGGCCATCCAAAACACATGATGTCACATGTAAAAAAACAGTCATGCAGGCTGCCTAGTAACATGCCACAACACTGAGGGAGTTGCAGGAATGTCTAGCAAGTACTAGCTGTGCAGTACCCATGTCAGCAATTGCCTGGACTCTGCATACATGTGGCCCAAGGGTTAGGGTAATCAGATGGGACAGTTGTACCACAGGAAACATCAGCCTGGCCTCTCTACAGGTATCGTATGCATAACAGAAAATGTCCCCAAAAGGCATATGTTGCAATGTGTACTGGTGTACCAAGACCATGTTGGAAACCTACAGACAGTACCATATCAGATACATGTGCTGCACAACCAACACCTCAAGCCCACCATCCCCATCTGTACTTTGCCAGTGTCAGTGCACACCTGTATGTTTTCCATTCATTAGCTGGGACTAGGTGGGTACACATGTTGTTCAGTGTTTGGGACACTGCAAAATGACACACATGGATAGGCCATAGTTGTCAAGCATCTGCAAAAAGACTGAGGGTGGGGAGGGGGTGTCATCATGACACAACAGTGCACCGAAGCAGGGATCCAAAGGACACTATGAATGGCTGTATCTGCACACAGTCAGGGTCAGGAACTGTGGCAGACATAATCCTGACTCCACAGCAATAGTGACGGCAGTGTGTGACCTCCAAGGGATGTGCACATGAGTTGACCTTGCAATCATGCAGAGTTGGGGGACAAGTGTAGGGCAGACTGACCAAATACTGTCAAATGCAGGTGGCCCATGCTAGTATACCCCTGCCAGGAATAGTGACTGCTGTAGTACACATAACAGTAGGTGCAAGAAGCCATCATGATAAGGACGTACACACATATGCACCCAGAAAGAGTATGCATCTCAATCAGCATCTGTACAACTAACACGTTTGACACTGCATTTGATTGTACAGGTCATATGTCACATATCAGGTTCATGTAATGTTAACATATGCATTAATGTGGTCCCATGGCATATCAAGGAAGAGGGCGTCATATCAATAAGGGTGTGTACATTCCCCATAGCCATGGTAAGGTTTGAAGGTTGTCAGTGTAATTATATTGTATTGGCCATACATGCATCGCTGATGATGAGATCTGTAAATCAGACATCAGGCATTCACAAATGATATCTGTCCACATATCATCCCAGGTATGTGTCAGACAAACACATAGGGGCTGTGAGCAATAGAGCAGACATAACTGGCACAGTAATACACATTCAACAATGGTGTGTGCACCTGTGAGGTATGGTGCACAGTACATGCTAGGGTGCCGAACAGCTCCACAGCAATACTGTGTATATAGGTGCAGTGTGTTCCTGGGGAAGGGGCATCACCTACTAACACAACCCATGCATCACACACATGTATAATGTTGCTAGCAGGGATTGAATATATCTGCACTGCATGCTGTTAAGTGTCATATGGCATGCATGTTGACAGATGGGTAATGGGAGGTCTGTGTGTAATATATTTGTGCAACCTCACCTGTAAGTGTGTGTGTGTGGGGGGGTTATTTTGTCTGTAAGTGCAATCTGGTGGAGTGGGGGGGGTAGATGTATGTAGGATATGTGTGTATGTGTGTGTGTGTTTGTGTGTGTGTCCATGTATGCACATGTGTGATTGTGGGGTGTTTATACCTCTTGACTTCCCTTTGAAATTGTGCAGTACATGGAAATGGACAGACACATGAGACACCAGGAATACTTGTCTGACATGTAATCTCAGGACAGCTGATAGCATAATAAGGTCTGTAGCATGGAACATGCATTGCAAGGGAAACTAGACACCAGGGATACTGTTATAATTGCAATCAGCAGAAAGGTGAAAGAATACCCATGTATGCAGCACTACAGATGCATTGGGGAATTACTAGACAACACCAGAGAGTGTTTCCAAATATTACTGTAGTCCACATAATAAGTTAATAGAGCAACAGATCTTGGATCTACTAAACAATAGTTACGTATGACACTCCAATGTGTGACATTATTGAGTGACTGTAGAAGCCCCTAATATATGGCAGCCATGCTCAAGATGTCTGGATAAACCCAGGGTGAACAATGGATGACAGCAGGGAGTCTTTGAAAAACAGACTCCAATCAAGTCAAAGAGGTAATGGAGTGACAGGTCATGCTTTGTGATCACTTGTCTAGACAATTAGAAAAAAGATATGTTAATGATTGGTATTAATGACTGTAAGTTTCCAAGACTGAAGCAGGATGGGGAACTTAACAGAATAAACTATGGGCAGTCTGTAAACTCAGGGACAGGTAAGTATTATGGTGAAATGTCAGAGTGTGAGTCCATGTGTGTGTGTGTGTGTGTGTGTGTGTGTGTGTGTGTGTGTGTGTGTGTGTGTGTGTGTGTGTGTGTGCACTGTTAAGCAATGATGTACAGGTCTTAGTGCATTTCTTGTTTTCCCCTCACAAGTGGCAAGGTGGGTCAGGGTCCCTCCTGCAGACAATCTGATGTTGGTGTCCATACAGACACTGAAAATGATGATAGGTGTGTTAAGGCACAGGCGGGGTAGTCAGAGGCTGAAACTGCACCATCATTTGACATCCCACTGTTATCCACCCCATCCCTGCACACAGGCACAGTACCTATAGATACCCATCACCATTGGCCAGAGCAGAGGGACAGTTGAAGGTTAGTGGCAGTGCACAGGGCAGTGTGGTATCTATGGCAGGTGTGTTTGGACACAGCAGCCATAGCCAGATGCCTGGCAGGGTACCACATAGGCAGATGTACAGGGGTGCTCATTGGAGGGCTGCTGGTCATCATGCCCCTGGCAGAAATGCCACATCTGGTACCACCAGATGCATGTTTCAGACTGTCATGGAGGCGCAGGCACGTATGGAATGGTACACCAGACAAGGTCTGAGGCTGCAGAGGGCTACTCTTTCAGCTGTTACTGACAACATCCGTGATCTTATACAGAGGTCACGGATATATGGTGGGGTGAGATGATGGGACTCATCGACCGTGGATTGTCTGCACTCGAGCATGTGTGGTGGGAGTGGTGCGACGGCCATGTGGATGTAAGCCAGCAACACCAACAGCTGGAGGTCGACGTGGACGTGCAAGGACACCAAGCCACTCCCGTAGTGGCAGTATCAGCCCCAGCACCGCAGGGGGGCTGCTGTCACACCACACCTCAGCAGGCCACATGCACGTGGCCCTGGCTAGTCCCAGGAGGGACCTTGTTCCAGCCAACATATATCATCATCAGGGGAGAGTACCATATCGTGGCTTGTACCTGGACGTGCCCATGGAACCCCTGGCAGGCACAGTTCTTATCTCTGTGGACAGAGATGATGAAATGCACACCCTGCCAAGTATGGTCTGCAGCTGTCCAACAAACACCTGTATAGGGAAGCCACATAGCAGAACTGTGTGTATGCATACTCACACACAATACAAACATAGCTAGGGCAACCCCATACCTACACACACCACATCACCACGATCATATCAATAATTAAAACCCATCACCCACACACATGGTGTCAAACATATGGCTCAGCCTAGGTCTCTGGCAAACCAACAACACACCCTGTGCATATGACGATACCTGTGCCACATCCCTGTCATCCATAACATCGATGCAGGGACAGGCTAATATGGTTCTGATGCACACGGTGACTGTACTATGGTGTACCAATGTACTGCTTTGTAACATGTTGTCAGCAGTAAAGTTTAATGCTTACATGTCAGGAAGTGTAGCTGTCCAGCCATGATGCATTATAGCTGTTATTAACACTGAGTGATTGTGGTCTCTATAATGTTATTTGTTTGTGTTGTAGGTGTCCATGTGTCAGCAGGAGGATGGTCTGCTGTCGTATCTCACAAGGGATATGGCACTGTGGTGATACCTTGGCTGTACCATATCCTGGGTACAGGTAAATATGTTGCAGGTCTGTATGACAGTTACTGCCTGTGCCACATGGCTGATAGGTCTGGGGGTGGTGTATACAGGTGAGTGCATGGTGGCTGCTGTTAGCAGCCCTTCTACAGTGGACAATGGTAGCTGTACTGGGTGGTACACACAACATGTTTGTGTATAACACAAACAGATGCTTTGGTGTTGATGCACTACACAGAGAATACTGTATGCATGAATGTATGTACCTGTGCAAGGAACCCATTGTAGTCTATGTAATTCCACCAAGCCAGAATAGGTACAATGACAAATTGGAGAATAAACAGTTCACTAGTTTAATGTCATTGACGATGGTACTGGCAGGGTATATGTCCCCTTCCACAATGTAGTACAATCCTCAACTCGGTAAATATATGTGTGCTGGTGTGGGTGGCATACCCCTACTCTTTGGAGGGTGAGAAGTGCTGTAGAACCACAGACAGTATGATAGACAACTACCTAACCTGTTAACATGAACTGTACAGTATTGCGGCCAGCTAAGCGGGGGGATACACTCAACAGGAACTGCAATGATGTTGTCTGTGTCTAAAACAGCCACACCCAGCTATATATACCAACCCCAGTATCGCTGCACACCTATACAGTGGGGAAGAGGCCATTTACATATCTAACACTACTTGTGATGGAATGTATGTCCACAGGATGATACCTGTGAAATGTTAGCATATGCCAGGCAGTTCTTGGACAGATGACCTCCTGGGATATGTATATTCTGCAAACTGAAGCAGATTCCTCCACATGCATGCACACTCTTACTTGGCAACACTGGGACTAGACCTCTACCTAGGTATGTAGTGCTATTGATGTGTGTGGCTTTAATTGCACACACCACACAGCTTTTAGGAAGAGGCATGTTCCAGGTTACACGTTACATGAAGAACATCCCCAGGCATGTACAATATGGTAATGGGGGATGTGATGGTTGTTTATGGACAATACATAGTGTGACATACCGTCATATACACACTGACAAACACATAACAGTCAGACAAATATCTGAGAGACCTGGGCCTATCAGTGCTAACTACCTTGTCAGTGTGTCCATCATGTTACAGGTAAGTTGCACACAGCACATGCATAACTGGGCTGGATAGTGTTATGAGTTACCAGTATGGTTGATGGTGACAGTGGTCCACATACAGTGGTACGTGGAACATGTACCAGGGGTACCATGGTGTAATGACAGTATACACAGCACCCACACCCCACTGTGGATATTGTATGCACTGAAACCCATGACAACACTCTGACATACCCACCATCACACATTGACCAGAACTGCAATACAACCCCTTGTCCATCCCAAGAGTGCTACTACAGGGATATGCATCTAATGCACATGCCACAGGCATAGTAGGGTGATGGATTGTCATGCCTAGCCTATGGTCAGCAACATCACTATCCCTAATACTGTGTGGCAATGCATATTGTAATAGGAGAATGTGGCCTCAGAATGCTGTACCCTACATATATACATACATGCACACATACACACACTTGCCAGAACTCAGTGGGTATCCCATGCCTATCAACTAATTTGTACACCAGTGTTGTGCTGGTACTGCAAGGCCCAGGTAACCCTTAGGGAGAAGAGCATAACAAGGTACATGTAATGTCCGGTACAGCAGCAGCCACATCTAACTATGGCAATGGGGGTGCAGTGGGTGTGAAGGGCCTCAGGGTATTGCCAACCACAGGTCTACAAACACACAGACAATGATATTCTCAGTAATGCACATGTACACATTTGTCAGTACTGGGTGCATCAGTGCAGGTGTTCATAGGTGTGTACCAGGCTATTGTCCATGGAGAGATTGGAAATGTAGGGGATGTGTGTACAGTGGTACCATGCCACCTGCCATGTGCCAGCAGGCCATCTATCTAACAGATACCACTGGGGTGATCCTCAGTGTGAGAGTGACATGCATCAGCCAGTCATCTGGGTGCCTCCTGCAGAGGGCCAGTGAGGTGCTCCAGTTGACATGTATGCAACATGTATTACATAACATGGTCAGTGTCTGTCTTAGAGACCTGTACCCAAGCATGTTCTGTTGACTGTGGTAGTAGAGTTGCGGTATCCATGGCATGTGGTGCATACAGGGTGTGGATTCCTATCTGTGGCATTTATAACACACATGGGCAGACATGTCAGTGTCAGTCAAGCATAGATTGCCTGTAAGTATACAAGATGGATACCTGACATCTGCACATCTGTACAGAGGACAGACAGACATCAGCTAGCCAACTAGCTATGCATTAGGAGGAATGTGTTGACAGATGTCTGACACCGATAGGTATGCCATTACTACATGACGGCAACCCTCACTGACATGTGCTATACACACAGTAGTCTGCAGTTATTTTCCACGTCAGATCATTATCCCAGTAGGAAATATTTAATGAGACACAGCTCACACACCAGGAACATGACAGTGAGGACTCAGCACCCATCTTTGCATGCATCGGTGTTTGTTTCCCATACAACAATTTGCAATCTACTCTTACTTGGGAAAGCACTGTCAACAGTAGTAACGTAATGATACACTACATGCCAGTGTGACTGCAGATAACCTGGGATACTATCCATGTATGTAACACATTCACATGGATAAGAGTGTTGTACAAGCCATATATACTCAAGTGTCCCAGACAGTAGACTCACACCCCTTGCTACTGTAATGACAGCACATAGATGCATGTTATGTACATGCAATTACATATACTTATTACAAATGTCATTACCCTGCTATGTTATCACACTGGAATGTGAGCACTGGTTACGAGGGCTGAGCTGTGCTTAACAGGTGTCAGCATTGCTGCAATATTATATCTAAGTACATCTGCACACTGGTAAATGAAGCCTACATGATGTAAGTGTCCGTAGGTTTAACCGTACATTAGCACCACTTAGCTTCACTCAAACCCATGCAAACATGCTTAAAGTTGCTCAAAACTGCCTTAACCAATCTGTATCCAACAGCTGTTGTTCTGCCCAGTAACAAAATAAACAGCCCCTGAACCAAGGTCCCTGTACAATATAGACACAGCAGTTAACTACTACTCCATGACAGCTGTAAAGACAGTTGTTCTTTTTCCAATATATCTGTCAGTACACATATTGAATAGTATTGAACAATTGCTGTGACTTCTACAATTGTATAGTACTTGTTAGTGATATTACTGTTGCATCACGTATGTTGTTATATCTAAATATACACATATCAGATAAATATGGTGTGATACATCTGGGAAAGTATACACAACAGGAATGTTTACACATAACAAGGATATGGATATATATATATATATATATATATATATATATATATATATATATATATGTGTGTGTGTGTGTACATGTACATACACATATATATTCATATATATGTACTTATATACATCTGTATATTGCATTATATATATGGCCATATATAGATCTCTCGGTATATATATATATATATATATATATATATATATATATCTTATTTATGTCTATATATATGTAGTTATCTGTAACTGTATGTGTATGTGTGTGTGTGTGTGTGTGTGTGTCTGTGTGTGTGTGTGTGTGTGTGTGTGTATATATATATATATATATATATGTGTGTGTGTGTGTGTGTGTGTGTGTGTGTGTGTGTGTTTGTAGACATATATAGATGTGTATATGTATATATATATATATATATATATATATATATATATATATATATATATATTTTATATATATATATATATATATATATATATATATATATATATATATATACACATATGTAGATATATGTGTACATGTACATACACATATATATTCACATATATGTACTTATATACATCTGTATATTGCATTATATATATGGCCATATATAGATATCTCTGTATATATGTATGTATATATATATATATATATATATATATATATATATATGTGTGTGTGTGTGTGTGTGTGTGTGTGTGTATGTATATGTATGTATGTATATGTATGTATATATATATATATATATATATATATATATATATATATATATAAGTACATTTATATATCCATATATGTATGTAGATATGTATATGTGTGTATATATATATATATATATATATATATATATGTATATGTGTATATATCTATATAGATATATGGATATACATATCTATATACATATATTTTTAACATATGTCCAGAACATGAAGTGGAGTCATACCTCAGCACCAATAGTCTCAACCTCTTAGTGCAAGGGGATGTCATGTAAGTATTGCAGGTATAAATGTAGACTGTTGCTACTGTAACAGGGGTTGTCTTAACAGATATGTTGTGTGTGGGAGGTCACATCTGGTATTGACATGTACGCTATCAGTTACTGACAGACATCCTAAGGTCATCATAGTACAGTACCACAGATATCACAGTAATGGTCCTGTAGAATACAGCAAAGATATGACTAATAAATGTGGGCAGTCTGACACACTCTAGTCAGTGCAGAGGTATACATAGAACCCCTTAGTGCAAGACATGTGGACCAAGCCAGACAATGTGGATGTTAACAGCCATGTAAATGGGTATATGACGTAAATACCGGAATACATATGCCCACACAGTTTATGCATTCACACACTCCTGTCTGTCCTGACACATAATAACCGGTGGTGCAGAGGTCACAGGGCCACATACTACCCGCTAGTTAGTGACATACATCGGTACAGCACCCCCTGCTTTGTCAGAAATACATGACAGTTATGGTGGCCCAGCTGCATTGCATCTGACAAATATCTGGACATAACATCAAACTGGGTAAGTACACTGAGCTGCTAGGCATGTCACAAAGCACTGTGCAAACTACAGGCTGACTGCCACAACACTGGCCTACATTTCTTATGGGGGAATACACATGTACCTGCAAATATAGCAGGCTCTACAGGCATGTCACAGCACAGAGTAACAGACACCTGTGTGAAAGTGCATACCCACAACCAATGTGAACACAGCCACATATGTTAAGCGAGCTTAATATTACAGTATATGGACAGTCTGATCAACACCATCCTCATATGTGCAACTCTCACACTAACCCTACATATACTGGGCCACTACACAGTGTCATCCAATGCCTGACTGTGGTATGGGACATGCGTATGTGTTTGGCCCTACAAACATGTAAGACGATAGGGTACCATACACTGGAGTAGCATGTAACATCAGATAGAACAGGACCAAGAACAATGACATCTACCACAGTCTGTACACAGGCCAAGGTACATATTTGCAATACACACACTGTCAACAATCACCATTAGTACACAGACCTCACTACTGTACACACTACCACAGAATGTCCAGGTTATGTCCTCACATATAACCCCCTATTATACATATCATGTCTAGCAGTCTGATATCTCACTGGCTTGTTATCAGCTATGATGTCAATAAATAATGGTGTTCTAAATATATGCACCTCTTACTGCATGACATATGCACAAAGGTTGACAGAGTTGTGTCTGGAGGCACAAACGCAGGGCCAATATTGACATATTGCTGTGATAACCTCATACATTTACTGGTGTAACAAGGTTTGTTGTGACATATGTCCTATGAGGGATATGAAGTCAGTATCTCCCATGGCTGTCACCATGTACTGACTGCAATCCTCAGACTATGCTTCTGCAGTTCTATGATAGGTAATCTGTGAATTACGCAAGACACCTAAGACTCCAAACACTGGCCAGTCTGCAGATAACCGTACAGGTGGGAATTTCCTCAACCACCTAACACTGTCATGACAGGTATTAAATCATGTAGACCAGCCATATCCACACAAACCCTGTTAAACCAACATTACTTCAAATGCAGAAGAACAAAACTTACATTCTGTAGTCATGTCTGGAACATCCCCCTCCTGTTTTTTGGCCTGTCTCCACAGTGTATGTTGTTAGAGGTATATCCCACTACCATCTGTGATGCTGTTTGACAAACACTGACATGAAGTCTTGCTCACAGTAAATGAAAAGGGCCAACACCCACATGATGTTCCTAGTTATAGGAGTGTGTTTCCATGCAATTGGCTATGGGAATGTTACCACAGCTGTTCCACATGCAATCAGCTAGTGGGGGACTGCAATTTGTGCCCAGGCCATCAGCTGATCATGTGCATCACTTACAAAACACAAGCTGTTACCTAATCAAAGCAGGTGTACTTCTCCACATCCACCAGAGAGGGAGTGAGAGAGACAGACAGAGACAAAGTAAGACAGGGAGGGGGTAGGAGAGTAAAAGCTAAGCATGTTTGTGTCACACACTTATCAGTACAGGGTTTCAAACCGCTGCCTGACTATGTATTGCTATTACATGTCTATGCAGTTATTGCATGCACTACAGTGCTTAAATGTTGGGAACTGTCCAAATGTATATTTGATGGTGAGTGACATCAGCAACAGTGCTAAAGGAGGGATAAGGTAGGTGTAGTACATGTGCCTGTCCACAAGAACAGGTGTCAATTATGACACAGCCACACTCTCTCAGGGACTCACACACATTATCACAGTTGGCAGGGTCAGGATTAGAATTCCTAACTAACTAGTTTGCCACACAACGTAACAATACGCAGGTATCACATGCACCACAGAGGTTATCAGGCTGATATATGGGCAAAGGGTATGTCAAGGTATCTGAGATCAGAAGGCATGCTTCCGTAGGCCAATGGGAGGTGTAGTGAGTGTGAATGGCATCCAAATCATTATACTACACACACACAGACACAGGTTTGCCAGTACTGACATGCACTGGTGCATTGCTTCACAGGTGTGTAGTGGCTGACTGTGCCAAAAGGCTGTACAAGGCTAGGTAAAGGGTGTACCTTGGCATCAGGCCATGTGAAAGTGGTCTGCAGTGTGACTCAGTGGTGTAGTCTCTGGATTGGTCCACGCAGGTGGGTATTGTATTCACCATCCAATCATTTGGGTTACTATTGTGGGTGGCCAGTGCTGTGCAATGCTTGCCATGTATGTGTTCTACATTCTGTAACATGGATAGTGTCTGGGATGTGCACACATCCCACATGCATGTTCTGTGGCGTATGGAAGTGTACCTGGGGTGTCTGGGGCATGTTGTGCAGACAGATTGTTATCATTTGATGTGCCATACCTGACCTCTTGTGGTGAGAACTGGCAATGGAAACTAGGTTGACCCTGCACCTACATTGACAGCATGATACAGGTATTCACTGTTGTCAGTGACATCTGTCCATACATGGCATGTGTATAAGGCATGGTATTTCCTTTGTGGCTTACATTTGCTGACTCTACAGTTGTTGCAGCCGTCCAGTGGGGAGCATAGTGAAGGACCACTGTATGCATTGATTTGCCTATTGTAGGGATGGGACAGGGTGCCATATTCTCTGTAGTCCACTGCAATCACACCATGGTTACTATCTGTGGGCAATATGCAGGGAACTACCAACATAGTGGTTGTTGCCTAGACAACTGTCTCTGTGTATGAGACATGGGTGGAGACTATTCACTGGGTAATACAAGGGTTGCCTATATTTTTTCCCAATCCATGATGTCACAGAGACAAAGTAAGACAGGGAGGGGGTAGGAGAGTAAAAGCTAAGCATGTTTGTGTCACACACTTATCAGTACAGGGTTTCAAACCGCTGCCTGACTATGTATTGCTATTACATGTCTATGCCTCTCTGCTGTTTGACATCTCTTGTCCTTGTAAGGTGGACATTGTGACATATAATAGGCCCACCATATAGGAAATTTGCAAAACCCACTCCACAATGAGTCCTGTTATTACATACTCACAGCTTCCTCCACACAGGATACTAATGACAAACACACACCTACAGAGTCTCACAATTGCCATGTCTGGGATTAGAATGCCTATCTACCTAGTACATCACACTATAGCATTATACAGTTATAACATGCGCCATGGAGCTTACTGGGCTAGTTATTCCCCAAGTGAATGACAGCAGGCTTGCCAAAGTACAGCAATGGAAGTTGTAGTGACTGTGAATGGCCTCAGAAGCATTGATCCCTACATAGACAAACAAACACACACACACACATACACAAAGTTTTGCAGTTGCCATGTCTTTGATTAGAACTCCTACCTAACTAGTACTTCACACCACAGCATTACGCAGTTACAGCATGCGCCACAAAGCTTACTGGGCTACTCTTTTCCCAAAGGTGTATTTCAAGGTGAATGACATCAGCAGGCTTGTCAAACTAAGGCAACGGAAGTTGTAGTGACTGTGAATGGCCTCAAAAGCATTGCTCCCTACACAGAAAAACAAACACACACACACAAAGTTTTATAGTTGCCATGTCTGGCATTAGAACTTCTACCTAACTAGTACATCACACTATAGCATTACACAATTATTGCACATGACAAAGAGTTTATTTTATTTATTTATTTATTTACATTTGTTGACCAGGAGAGTCCGACTGGACACAGGTCTGTTATCAGTGGAGGCCTGGGGAGAAAAGCTCCACATTATTACTTACATTATACAGTTAAAAAACATAGCATTTAAAATATAGACATTAGTCCATCTGAAGATGTAAGACAAGAATAAAACATAGATGTAAAACAGCTGTAGAACATAGTACAATTTTTAAATATGGTGACATATACTAAACATGGTTACAAATGTAGTCGAGATTCATCAGTGAACAACTGATACAATCTGTTTTGAGGTACATAACAGCCATTAGCAGTTGTTGCTACAAGAAGATAGCACTATGTGGTAGGTAGCTGGAAACATGAGTAGCCAAGCTTGCTAAGAGTAGGTTGTTGATAGGGGGCTAAGAGAGGTAGTGGGTGGCTGTAGTGGATGGTATTAGGGGGGGTTGCAAGGGCATATCTGGCAAGTTTTTAAGTGTGATTTTAGTAAGGATTTGAAGTGGTTGCAAGAAGTTACAGAGGTAATTGAGGATGGGAGGGAGTTCCAGAGTTTGGCTATAGTGCAGTAGAATTATGCTTCTCCAGCAGAGTTATTGGCTCTTGTGACCTCTAGGAGATTTCTGTGGCTGTATCTTAGTGGCCTTGTGGTTATGTAGGGTTGGAGTAGATTCTGGAGAGATGGTACTTTTAGTGGTTGGTTTATTAGTTTGCGGGTGAGTGCTAGTTGGTACCATTAAAGGAGGTGGGGGAGCTCTCACCAGCCCAGTTCTGTTAGTGAGAGACAGTGGTGAGTACGGTAGGAAGCCCCTGTGGTGAATTTGGCAATTTTGTTGTAGCAGGTTTCGAGCTTATTTAGGTCACATTGTCTAAGGTTAGTAAATATTGGAGAGGCGTAGAGTAGGGTGGAGATAAGATGAAAATTTGCTACCGAAATTTTAGCTGCTTTGGTAAGTAGTTGCTGATTTCTATATAATGCCCCTAGTTTTTTATGCACTTTTTTAATGGTCATGGAGATGTGAATGTCAAAGTTCAGTTTACTATCAATTTCTGTTCCTAGTAATTTGATGTGTTCTGTAGGATGGATGGTGGTGTTGTCTTTTGCTGTGATGTTAAAGTGAGAGCTGTCTAGGGTAAGTTTAGTAGGTTGGAAGATTAGTAATTTTGTTTTGTTTGGGTTGAGTATTACTTGGGCATTGGATAACCAAGTTTCAATAGAGGTAAATGCTTCCTGTGTGACTTTTTGCAGTTCAGGTAGGGAGTGAGCTGTGCAGATGATGGTTGAGTCATCTGTGTATTGTATGAGTGTGCCATGTGTTGTGGCTGAGGCTAGATTACTGGTGAAAATAGAGAAGAGTAGGGGTCCCAGGATGGACCCTTGGGGAACCCCTATGGAGACTGGTAGTTGGGGGATAGGTCATCCTGCCAAACAACTGTGTGTTGGTGGTCATATAGGTAACTCTGAAACCAGTTGATGACTGGCTGAGAGAAGGATAGGTTATTGAGAAGAGAGATGAGTTGTTTGTGTGGGACCATGTCAAAAGCTTTAGAGAGGTCTAGGAAGGTAGCTGAGGAGAGATAACCTGCATTTTTGTTTTGTAAGATAGTGTTAGAGAAAGAGAGTAAGGCGGTGGGGGTGCTATGGTTAAGTCGGAAACTGTGTTGTGTGCTGGAGAGGAGTTTACTGAGCTACTCTTTCCCCAAAGGTGTATTTCAAAGTGAATGACATCAGCAGGCTTGCCAAAGTAGGGCAATGGAAGTTGTAGTGACTGTGAATGGCCTCAAAAGCATTGATCCCTACACAGACAAACAAACACACAAAGTTTTACAGTTGCCATGTCTGAGATTAGAACTCCTACCTAACTATTACATCACACTACAGCATTATGCAGTTATAGTACACGCCACAGAGCTTACAGGGCTACTCCTTCCCCAAAGGTGTATTTCAAAGTGAATGACATCAGCAGGCTTGCTAAGGTAGGGCAATGGAAAGTGAAGTTCATAGGTTCATAGGTTGGTACTAGGCTATTGGCCCTAAGGCCTATACATGCCTAGCCATGGCAATTCCCTGGCTATGTCTTCCCAAAATATTTACTTCTCTGTACCCCTGTCTAGCAGGGTGACTGATGTGATCCCTGGGGTGAATTTCCTATCTCCCATCCAATCGTAAAGGTTTCTTTTAAAGAGGGCCAAAGATGCACTCTGCTTGACATGTATGGGCAGTCTGTTCCAGAGTCTGGGGAGTCTCTGGGTCAGGAACACATCCCTCCAGCATGTTTTGTTCATTGTGATGACACAGTTTGGATCCCTGGAGCATGTGGCTCTTAGGGATTGGGATTTCTTTAAGTGTAACATGTCCAACAGCTCTGGGTTTGACATGGCATTGTATGCTAAGCAGAGATCACCTCTGAGTACAGAATATGTGACAGAGTATAGCTGGATGATTTTCAGATGGTCAGCATATGGTAGGGGATCTGGTTTAGGCCTGTGATTCTTTTAGTGAGGTATGTCTGCAGTCTTTCTAGTTGTTGCAGATGTCTTGTGAGGTACATACCAAAAGAGGCATTGTAGTCTGTACTGGGTCTACTGAGAGATGACTACAATGGGACAATGGCCTATTTTTTCCTGGATGAAAAGCCCTTAGTGATGAGGTGTGCCACATAGGTGGATTTCCTGACTGTTGTGGAGATGTGATTATCAAAGGTGAGATCACTGTCCACCTGTGTCCCTAAGTCTCTTATCATACTTTAGGTGTTTAGTGTACTGCCACCTATGTGGTACTTCATGGGTGCATGTCCCTTCCCTAAGGGGATAACTATACATTTCTTGGCATTGAGCTTGAGGCCATGGCTCAGGCACCAAGCATCTCTTTCTGTAAGGCCCTTCTGTAAAATATCCACATCATATGGGGATTCAATATTGGCTCCCAGTTTGCAGTCATCTGCAGCCTTTGTTAGCCAGAGTCCCTTAGTGATGGCCTGTACTTCAAAGCAGTAAATGCCAAACAAGAGCGGTCCCAGGACTGAACCCTGAGGTTCTCCAAATGTCACTTGTCTGGGGCTGGATTTGGAGTCACCTACCTTTACAAAGTGTGGGTTCTGTCAGTAAGGCAGCTGGCAACCCATTGGGTGACATAGGGATTAATGGCCAGCTTAGTACATTTATCTATGATTCCTGACTGGGTGATCATGTCAAAGGCCTTGGTGAGGTCTGGATAGGCTGTGTGAACCACCTTACCCTCATCCACAGCTCTGGAGACTGATTCAAAGATGTCAATCAGGTTCAGGAGACATAATCGGCCCTTCACAAACCCAACCTGGGTGGGGTCCAGTGTTTGCAGGTTGCCAATGTCTTTGTTTATAAGTTCCATGAGAATACATTCCATGGCCTTTCAGATCAGACACGTCATACTGCTGGGGTGGTAGTTCCCATGATCCAAGGTGGATCTCCCCTTGTGGACTGGGATAACTCTAGCTGTGTGCCACCCAGTGGGCACAAAGCCTGTGGTGTGGCTATGATTAGACATGAAACATAGGTGAGGTGCCAGTTCATTTTGTAGTTCATGTAGTACACAGCCCAGGATGCTGTCTGGTCCCATGGATGCTGTTTTCTTAGCTCTGGAGAGTGTGGTTTTTACCTGTGTGACCATTATTACCAGAATCTGGCAATCTTTCAGTATTGAAATGGACCCTTTAGGGGGTGGGAGGGGGGTGCAGTTGGCACTGAATCGATCTGCCAGGATTTTGGCAATATCCTTGGGATCAGTATATTTAATGCCATCCTGTTGTAGTTCAGAGTAGATTTGAGCATTGCCATTTAGATTCCTGACATAGCTATGGAACAGCTTGCAATTATATTTGGCTATATTATGCTCGTAACTAGCTTTGGAAGATTTTATGAGGGATCTCAGCTTCTTACTGAGGCTGGTAAGGAAATATTTTGCATCCTGGAAATTCCCTCTTTTCTGCAACAGTTTCTTCCTTTTGTTATACAGTTTGTTTATGGCAGGGGACCATCCCATTTTCTTCCTTTTCTTGGTGGGGAGCATCTTGGTTCTATTTGGGATGGCACAATTCATGCATGAGTGGATGTGTTCATACAGTGTCTTAGTGTAGAATTCAGCAGTCGCCATTTCAGCTCCCATCTGCATGGGTGTCATGACGTTAATCACGTCTGACATGTGTAGCATGAAGATGGCTTTGGAAATGTGTGTTATGGAGGTTTTCTTACTGGGGTGTGGGGGGATGTGGATGTTAAGGGTGATTAGCTTATGGGCAGACCTGACCACTGATGTGGTGACCATAGGTGTGGAGCATTGATTTCCCATGTTGGTAATGACCAGGTCTAGGATATTGGAGCCCCTGGTGGGACTATGGGTTACTTGATCCAGGGCATTTGGAATTATGACTTCCAAGAAGCATTGGGCACACATGCTGGTACACAAGTAATTTTCCCAGTTAATGGCAGGGTAGAGTAAGTCACCCAGTATTAGGGTGTTTGGTTGTATCATAATATTTTCCAGTATGTTTAGAAAGGTGTAGGGGGAATCTTGGGGCATGGTGGGGGATCTGTAGCAAGCTATACAATTTGGATTGCAGTCTTACCTAGTGTTAGTTGCACCGGGAGTATTTCAGACACATTGTGTTGGGCAAGTAGCCTAGTGGTATGAATATCTTTGGTGAAGATGGACACTCCTCTACCTTTAGTGTTTTATTCCTGGTTTGGTGACCGACAGGTGTGGTAAGAGCTATACCTGGTATTGTAGGGGTGCTCTCTGGAGCCTTGGATCAGGTCTGTAATGACTGTAAATGGCTACAAAAGCATTGATCCCTACACATACACACACATACACACACACACACACACACACACACACACACACACACACACACACACAAACACAACCAAACACACACAGTTTCCATGTCTGGAAGTAGAACTCCTACCTAACTAGTACATCACATTACAGCATTACACAGTTATAGCACACACCACAAAGCTTACTGGGCTACTCCTTCCCTAAAGGTGTATTTCAAAGTAAATGACATCAGCCGCCCTGCCAAAGCAGGGCAATGGAAATTGTAGTGAGTGTGAATGGCCTCAAAAGCATTGAACACTACACAGACAAACACACACACAGAATGTTTTACAGTTGCCATGTCTGGGAATAAAACTCCTACCTAACTAGTAGATCATACTACAGCATTATGCAGTTATAGGATGCACCACAGAGTTTACCAGGCTATTCCTTCCCCAAAGTTGTATTTCAAGGTGAATGACATCAGCAGGCTTGCCAAAGTAGGGCAATGGGAAGTATAGTGACTGTGAATGGTCACAAAAGCATTGATCCCTACACACACACAACCAACCACACACACAACCAACCACACACACACACACACACACACACACACACACACACACACACACACACACACAGTTGCCATGTCTGGGATTAGACCTCCTACCTAACTAGTACATCACACTATAGCATTACGCAGTTATAGCACACACCACGGAGCTTATAGTACTATGTCATCAACAAAGGTGTATTTCAAGGTGAATGACATCAGCATTCCTGCCAAAGTAGGGCAATGAGGAGTGCAGTGTGTGTGCATGAACCATAAACCATTCATCTGGAAGCAGACACACAACACTCAGGTGCACACAGGTTTATATTTCACAGGTACGTGTATACAACTGCTAGATGAATAATGACTTGTACAGTCATGTTGCACAGTTATCGCAAGCACCACAGACACTATAGTGCTGGCTGAGGGATACCAGAGGTAAATGTCTACAGTGATTGACATTTGCACATCATGTGATTTTAGCCAATTGGATGTGTGCTGGGTGGGACAGGCCTCATAATGGGAGGCTGTTTGTCACTGTCTGTCACTCTTTTCCACACATCTATGCATGTGTAAATTTGGCCTATTATAGTGTGTTGTCCTTGGATATATGTGTGTATTCCTTTCCAGTGTGTGTGCAAAGCATGACTGGTGTACAATGTAGAGTGTGTGCACAAACATCTGTGACTGTCAGATATGTATAGTCCACTGTTGTTGTCAGACATGGGCTTCATTTCTCTAAGTGTGGAAGCATGCCCAATATGACCTTCTGTATTGAATGTGTAAATCCATTCCAGGTAGGTTGTACTCCAGTGCAGGCTTTTGTGCTCTACACCTACAGCTAGCAACCTGTTTCTGTGGGATATCTGTAGATTGGTTGACAATATGGGGTCAAAATGGGAAAGGCTAGTGGATTACCGTAGGTAATTGTGTCTGTGCTGCTTCTGCTACATGATTTTGGTGTTAGCAGAGATATTCAGACATATGTACTATTTAAACTGTGATATTTTATGTCATCAACGTCTGTCAGGTATACATATTTGCTTGCAGTAATTTCCTGGGGAACACAGGGTGAATGAAGCTGTGTCTAGTATTGTGGTCTGCAGCCTACATATTCTTGCACAATCATGCCATTCTGGAGGGGAAGCTGCAGACACTTGCTGATGAGTCTGTTTAAATGGTTCAGCACCTTGGTACAGTGGTGTCTGAGGAACCCATGCTTGTACATCCATCGACGTGACAATATGGCCATATCCTACTGTGGCCATACCTCACAGTTGTACAGATTCACACAGGTTACCCAGAGGCAGGGGTCATATTTCTGGTCATTACCCCTTCACATTGTGGTTTACAAGCAGGTTTGTAGCCACCCATTCCTGTGTTTGCAGGCAGGGATAGTATGTGCACATGGCTGAGTTTCACACACTCCATGGCGTCCATGCTCCTACCCCCCTGTTATTCTGTCCTCTTCCAAACATCATGCAAACATTATCTGATAAGTTCCCTATAGTTATCACTTCATCCCAGCCGTATTTTGGTGTTGGTCCACAGTTCATGCAGTAGGACATGGTGGACATGTCACTGAGATTTGTCCACATGGCCTTGCATTTGGGTTCTGTGGACTGTGTTATGTTGTTATTTGGGAGTCCATGACATAACATACATTGGCAGTAAGGGTGAGACACAGGCATTTGGCAGAGGACTGTAGGGCATTTGGTAGTTATGCAGGCCATCTGTAGCAGGCCGTTGCATTTTATCACTCCTACAGTCCCAGACTGCAAGCCACTATATTCCCTTGGGGTGACAGGTAGGTGTGCAAGGTGTTAATGTCAGTAGTTTCTGTCATTATTGATCTAGTGGTGTGGCAGCTGGCAGGGTGCTGATTACAGCCAGGGACACACCTGCAAGTTACACCTCTTCAGCATGCTGCATTCTGGGGCTATTTTTATACAGAGGTGGGGGTCATATTGTACCCATTCCCAACAGCAGGGATAAGACCTGTGGGTGATGGTGGGGTGAGTTGGGTGCACGTGTGCTATGGAAGCTACTTGCAGCTGACTCACAGATATACGTGGGGCATTCCACTTAAGCTGGCTTGTGCAGGGACATCAGCAGTTTCTCAAAACTTCATTCCTGTGACCTTTGTGGTCTGCCAGTGTTTGGCCAGACAACACTGGTTTTCCATACTACAAACCCAACTAATGTGCTGCTAACCTATATGTACAATTCCAAAAGTGTGTCCATTTGACAGTAACATTTTATACACTGTCTGTCTAGGATACTTCCCCCTGTGTACTGTGTGTATGTCTGTGCCCACATTCATGCCATGTCCATCTTTCAGATGGTGACAGATATTACATCCAAATAATTACTATTACGTACTGCTGGAATGTGTCTTGCTGGGATGCATTGTGTTTGACACTGCACTTGTGAGAACTTGGCCCTGTCATCGGCAGTATTGGCCAATGGCCACCAGGACAAACCTCACCATGCCTACATGCTGACCACTCTCACACAATATACAACACACACCAACCTAACACACACAGCCCTTTATATTGTACATGTGCTACAAGCTATCCTGCTACTTTGGCCGGCTCAGGTAATCAGTTCTCCACTGTTATTATACCTACACATACATGTTACTATATTTCTACATAGGATTGTGGGGGGGCACACCTGACAACTGTACACATTTGCTATGACTGTATTGGTATTTCAGGTACTCCATTTCATTCTGTATTCTGACCTATAATGCAGACTAGAGGCATATCAGTGTACTACAGTTCTTAGGTTTTATTGACCTACATTTCAGTTTCAGACTTCTTACCCTTCAGAACTAACATACCACTGTCTGACCTGTTGTGGTCTGTCTGTGTAGGTCTGGAGGGGGGCTATTCTCCATAGCCATCAATCAGAGGCCTTAGCACAGCATTTCTTTGTGTTTGTCTATGCCTGTCCTGCTGGCTGAGACTGTTGTTGGGTATGTGAGTCTCCCTGACATGTGTGTGTCCTATGGACACACATTTGGCCCACCACATTTCTTGCAGTGGGTTTTGTCACCTTGTCTAGTACTGGCTATTATGGTGACACCAGTATTTGTTACAGATTTCATGATGCCACTATAAATGTCTACTATCTGCTGGCATCCCATTCAGCCACCCAATTCCCTTGCATGCTCACATCCATACCAGTAGATACAAGTAACAAAACATACTACTCCATTCAGCAATTGATAGGGAGAGTGACGTACCCTGTGGCTGTGCCAGTATTGAGGATGGTGCTGGAGGGCTGACATGTTGGATGCACATAGTACATTCCCTATACATGGTTAAGTACAGGTAGTGTCATGTTTGGCATCCCTTTTACTGTATGTGCGAGTCAGAGAGAGGTGTCTTTCTCTGGGTTCCTGCCATGTCAGTGTATGTGCTATGCGTTGCCTCTTTGCCAAGGCCTGGGCATACTGGCCATGCCTCCTTCTGCCTACCGGGGCAGGCTCAGGTTGTTCCTCCTCTGAGTCACTCTGTGCCCGTACAGGCCTTGGTAATGGTGCTGGGCTGTGTGGTCCTGCCATGTGCTGTTCCTGCTGCAGCTGCTTCCACAGGATCATATTGCGTAGCATAGCACATACTATGACAATTTGGGTACATGTAGCTGGTGAGTACTGCAAGGCTCCACTGGATATGTTCAGGCATTGGAACTGTGACTTGAGCATCCCAAACACATGCTCTATTATGATTCTGGTCTGTGTGTGTGCCTCATTATGGGTGTGTGTGCATTTCTGATGGGTGTCATCAGCCATGGCTCCAGTGCGTAACCAGCCCCCCCACTAGGTGGCCATAAGGGATGTCCTCATTGGCAAATCTCTGGCACAGCTGTGTCATATGCTAGTTGCGAAAGCTTCCAGGGCAGCCAGCACACACATTCATTATAATGCCCTGGGCATCGCACATGACCTGGCAGTTGATGGATGGGAAGCCCTTGCGGTTGATGTAGACCCTACCCCACTCTCCGGGTAGTGCTTTGATGTGTATTTGCGTGCAGTCTATAGCACCCACTACCTCAGGGTACTCTGCTGTTTGGTGGAAGAGACACATATTGCTGGTCAACGCCTCACGGGTGTTGTGGAAATATACGTCCTCACCAGCATGTGCTGACATGGCATCCAGGAACTGGTGGAGTACCCTGGATGCTGATGCCTGTGAGATCCCCATGATATCCCCAGTTGGCCTTTGGAAGGTACCTGTGGCTAGTATTCTTAGGCCTAGACATACCTTGGTATCCACTGGGATGGGTTCTCCTCTGTTGGTTCTGTGTGTGAGGTGTGGCCTGCACAGCTCAACAATTTGCTGTAGAAGGTCCCTGTCCACCCTATAGTGCTCCACTATCTCCAGCTCATGTAGCCCCTTGTAGGTTACCCTGGGTCTTTACACTCTTCTCCTTCTCACTGTGGGTTGCTCATCAGCATTTTCATCCTCACCACCCTCAGCCTCTTCCACATGTTGATTTATGACAGCTAATGCAGCCCCTATTATTTTGTTGCTTTTGTTAAGTAAAATGTCCCCATTTGTGTACACCGGTGGTGTAGAGTTTGTGGGAAAAAACAGAGAGAAAGGTGTTTGCATAGTTTATAGTAGTGCACTGGGCTGGGCTGCTGCCTGTGTAATTGGCTGATCCTGATACATTTCACCTGCCAGCTATGCTAGTTCTCCTTGATTACCTTCCTACTGCTGTTTTCCCTTCCCATTGCCTTCCTGTTTAAGCCCCAAGGCGCTCTACATAAACACAGTGCTCAGATGTGCATGGAGCTGCTATTTCCTGGTTTACTTTTTTTTTTCATTTAAAACATGATGAGTGGTGCGCACACCCGTTTAGGCAATGTAAAGAGTGCTTGGCAGCTTCAGACACACCCCCTTGCTTAGCTCTGTTAAGCTAAGGGCAAACCCGAGCCACAGGGCTCCAATAAGCTTACAGTATGCCTGACACACCCCTCTATGATGTCAGCTAGCTCTTAAGCTTGCATCATGGTCTTCCTGCACTTACATGGTTGGGTGCAGGCTAGCCATGAGGGGAAATCTGGGATTCAGTACTATTCCCTTCATTTGCATAAGATTGTCTACTAATCCCTAGATACAAGTCCTACACTGAGCCTTCCCCATTAGCAACCACTATTCACTGGCCTTGTTGTCTTCTGCCTGCCATTGACTTTAATGGCAAAATTGTGATTTTGCAGAGAAAGCTTTTTTCAGGGTTTTTCTGTTATTTTCTGGCCAATCCCATTTGCACGCCACTGCCCTGCACTTAAACAGCCAAAATCGGCCCAAAAAAATAAGTTATTTTTTTTGTTTTTGCAACTGTTTTCCATGCCAGTGGCCATATATTTGGCCATTGGCATGCTTTACACTTTATATAACCCTTTATTTGGAGCTGTCATGGCTCTGTTTTATAGTTTGCAGAAATGTACTCGGTTACTAACCGAGTATATTTCTGCATGTTACACCAGTCCTCCACGGATAGCTGCCAGCTTCCTGGATTGCAAATTAACCTAATTTACATGTTTTTCACCTGCAAATGGGGTAATTTGCATACAGGAGCTGTGTCCATGCAGGAATAGTGCAGGAGCGCTCGTGCATGTCCCAGGAGCTTGTTCCTGGATCTATCTGTGGCCATATTGCCTCCAGCAGCTCCTGCACTATTCCTGCACGCTGTGCAGAGCTTGCTGAATCCTGGTAAGTAGCTTCTTCTAAGTCATTAAAGGTTCTCATCTCATTTTCAAAAAGTATTTTTATCTTGGCTCGAAAGGCCAGCTGCGCTTTAATGTTGTTTTGTTTCAACAGTTTTATTATTGGACAGACTTTTTTCCTTTGTTCTAGTATTCTGGAAGAATAATCATTGTCAAACATTATCAGGCTTTGATTGTATTTTAAGGATGATTTTCTCCAAGCAGATTTTAATATTAGTTCCTTGTCCAGAAATGAAAGACATGTTATAACTATGGATCTAGGTGGAGTATTTGTTGTGTTAGAAGCAGGTTTTCTCAGTGTTCTATGCCCCCTTTCAATTCCAAAATGAAAGTCCCTCTTTCAAGTCTAAAAATTCAGGAATCCAGCTTGTTAAGAATGAAATAATGTCTTCTCCTTCAGTGTTTTCAGGAAGACCAAAAATCCTTATATTGTTTCACCTTTCCCTGTTTTCTAAGTCATCTCTTTTGCTAAGCAGCTGTGTATTCTGTTTAAGCAGAAATTATTTTTGGAATTTTTCCTCTTTGAGTGTCCCTTCAATGTCATTTAGAGACATCTCTATATTTGTTATTTTTGTATGGTGTTGCTGTAAGAGTTCCTTAAGAGTATCAGTCTGTATTTGAGAATTTAATTTGAGGTTTTCTAAGTCATTTTTAAACCCATCCATCTTCAATGATAGTTCCTGTAAGGTAGATGTCATCAACTGCAGTTCTTTTTTCAAAGCAGCATCTGGATTAGAATTCCTTGAGTTGTTCATATTCACTGACTCAATATATCTCCAAGTTAGTTGACAGGAAGATTTTTGTCCCACCAAAATTGATATTTTTGTAGTTTAGTGGTTTATCTATAGATTTCTGATGTTTTAAAATTGAAAATAAAAACAATTTCCTATATTATTATACTAGTTTATGGAGCTCTCAAAATTCACTGCTCTCAGTTGGCCATCTAGCAAACCAGGTGTCTTTGACCGTACAAATGTCTGCATATTCCAAGGTGGGGACACCTTCCACAGAGTGGGGTTTAGTGTTGCCATTCCTAGCATGTGGCAGCATAACTGTGAGTTGTGATGTTGTATGAAGATGGTGTTCTCATTGGAAAGGTTTCCCTCCAGACAGTGCCTATAAGATGCACTGTGGGTGTCAGAAGCCTTGGCCAGTACTCCACATCCCAGGGTTGAGAGATGAAGACCATCTCTGGCAAAGCTTTGACATCTGTTGAGCAAGTCATCTCAGGTGGACATGTAGTAGAGCCCCCTTACAATGGCACCACATGCTAAGGCAATTATTGAAATCCATCATTTTCTGTGTGTGTATTGAGCCATCATCCTAGGTAAGGGTCAATTGCCGCTGAAAGCTATGGGCATACTCAAGAGAGAGGCAGAGTGTCTAAGCTCAGTCATGTGTCTGCATAAAGTCCAGTGATGTATGTTCCTAGTCGTACACACCTGCAGGAACTATGATGTCATCATTATCTTACCTGATATTCCTTGAGTTGCGGCAATGTGTGGTATGGTGTATCGTGTCAACCTACAGGCAGCTAACTGTGACCTTTCCCATATATAGACTGGTGACATGGACATCAATGTGTCTCACAATGTAATCACCTATGAATAATAGGTATGATTTTGTGTTTGACTGGTGCGACAGTGGTGCATGAACTATTATTTGTACTATGCTCTCCAGAGGTATGATTTTCTGAGGTGTCTGTTGCTTGGGAATGTGTCTGGTAAGAAGCTGCACACATGCAGGTGTGTGTGATGTGGGTGGAGCAGGAGGTGAGCTGTGTATGTTGGCAAAATGCTCATTGCCATATGTACTGACTGCTGTTTAAGACACCATGGAATCAAGGTTTGAAATACATTCACATCTGTCACACGTGTTTGTGTGGCATAGGAGTAGAGAGATGGGGACACTTTCCACATCTCATCAGCAGTCATTGATAATGCCATTAACAGTACAGTCATGCTTGTCTGTACATCACAGCACTCCATCGTTAGGCAGTGTCATGACAGGTGGTGAAATGTAACATTTCACCTTCATGTAGGTCCCCTAAGGTAACACAGCACCTGACAGTGTGTCATACAATGCTTTGCCAGCCATGTAGATCTTGGATTGACCATAATCCTAGTATTAGGCTTGGTCCCAATACCATACCTACAAATGTGACACTGTGCAAGTCTAGCAAAGTTAGGGTCATGTTGCCACACCCTTGGGGTTGACAGCCTGAAACACAGTGTTTGTAGGCACTCCTTGCAGTGAAGATGTGGATGTCTGTGCATGCACACAGGACTTGTTCACCTATGCTGTCATTATGTTGGCTTTGCAAGCAAACAATGCCTGTCAAGCAACCAGATAGTAAACTGGTTGCTGTGTGACATGATGTGGGAACACAGACATGTGTTCTGAACAGTACAGTATGACATACCTAGGACATGTGGCAGGTGGACACACTCTGGCCAAAGGTGGCCAGTCCTCTGCAATAGGCTTCAGAGCCATATCATGCAGCTATCCACTAACCTGTTGAAGGGCAGGATGCATGAATTGCTGTGACTTTGATACCTAACATGGATCACTGCCACTGTGCTGCTTGTTTCAGCAAGTCTAGACATCTATGTCACCGGACATTGCACATTATATTGTGACACTACAGCTGTGCTCCTAATTACCATCTTGTCAATTCCCTAGTGACATACTACCAACCCTGAAACAGAAGGCATAACACATGCAAAAGCCAACTGAGTGCCCAGGTTGCTAATCAAGGCATCTACCTGAAGAAGGGTATGTGAAGGCTGCAGAGTCATGCCATGGTACAACTATGTTGATGAACAAACAGGCTGTGCCCTGTTTATCATCATGAGCTTTGTAGTAACGTTTTGCTTGTGATGACAAAAAAAGTATTGGAGCATGGTATCCCATGAGAGAGTGGTTGTGGTGAGAACAGCATTAGCAGTAGCCAGGCACCAGCAATTCAGGGGACTCCCCTGCTTTCTGCATTCGTCACAAGGTAATTGTCTCCTTTCAGTACACACTACCTGAGTAGTGTCCAACTGCAGAATACCTGTGTAAAACCTCCCACCTTACCTTCACAAGGTATACACATTATCCTTCCATCCATTGTTTGTCTGTGCTCTGTACAGACACCTTGGATGACTCTTTTCTTGGAACATGATGGAAGTAACTGCAATACTTAGTTGATCAGAGGACAACTAGCATGCAGTGCCAAGCAGTGTCCCTAGATCTCTCAGTCATCTGATATGTAAAGCCATGAAAGGAGTTAGCACGGATACTATCAGTAACAATGTCGTACACCTACTGACACTATACCATACACAGTTTGTTTTTCTCAAGGACAGATCATGCCTACCTACCCTAACTGGTGGGCCTCTTTGAGTGTTAAACTATACAATGGATGAGGGGAATATGGCTCACTCCACCTACCATGGCCTGACAGTGTGTTTGGCAATATTAGGCAAGCAGGCATTGCTGAAAACTGTGTAGGTTATTTACAAAGTGGTATGTCAGCTGGTGGATTGCCAAGTGTCTGATAGCTATAATCTGGGAAGATAGCATTGTGTAGTTCTACACCAGCGGACTTCCTTCAGACATCATTAATGGAGGACCCTTTCTAGCCATTCACTTCTCTGCAGTCACTGCCACTGTCAGTGACCTCTGACTGACTACATTAGCAGGTGATTGCATATTAGGAGCTGTCACTGAATCCCACACAGAACCAACAGTTATCCTGGATGGCCTGAGACACACACTCAGTTGTTGTCAGAGTCACAGACAAATAGTAAATGCGAAGGACTGCACAATACTATGCTTTTAGAAGTCATCCACCCATAGAAAATATAGTAGTGTCTGCACACCACACACAGTTGAGCCATTACTCATGGATATGGACACAGAGAGTAATGTAGCCTTTGACTATCACTGGTTGGTAAGATGTGAGGATGCATTCAATTTTGTGCAGCCTATACAGAAAGGTATGGCATGTAAATCCCAGACTGTCATTGTTATACTGTATTTGGCACTCATCACACCTATCATTGAGTACAATGGCACCTTTGCTATGTCACTGCATGGCATATCTTACAACTGTAGCAGCCACACAAATTCCATGGTAAACCAATACACATTGCAGATAACATGTCTGATGCAGTCCCTGTCAGGAGCGTACATGTGTAGTCTGTCTCCTACATGCATGGAGAGGATATGTACGGCTGCCATACAGGGAGGTGTCAGATCCCACTGTGTATCTCCCACTTATCCAAGACAGAACTAACACATTTATTACCTGTTCTACATACCTACACCTTCACTGTGGTATACATAGTACATGCTGGAGAGACAGGTATGTAACACAGATACTACACGCTATATGTAACAGGCCCCCATGCATGTGAAGTACACATCTGCTGTAACGGCATCATATGCAAGTTATACAATGAGATGTAGAACAAGACAATCATAACTGGTGTAGGACAAATGTCTGTAATGGACACAGGAAATTTGTAGATGGGTCATCTCCATCACCACAGCTTGTAGATGTGTTAGCTCCCGAAACCCTGGTGACACTTATCAAGGGTATCAGACCTTTTCATAGATTAGGGATGCATGAGTAGGCTGAATGACGCCATTGTCTTTGTTAGTCTGTTATACACATATGAACCTATGGAGCCATGCACCTATAGTGCAGTACCTTGCTGAAGACCTATTTCTTCTGTGCTGACATTCTATCCTGTGCTGTGATGTCTATGGATTTATTGCTGCTGTGTATCCATAGGTGTTCCCTACAGACACCTGAAACTGAACCATAAACAGATCCATAACATGCTTTTCATTGTGTAAGTATATAGCCATCACAACATCATACAACATAAAGTACACAAAATGTGCTTACTCATTACAAATGTCAGCATACAGTATCTGCAAGTGACCAGTGCAAGTGGCATGGCAAAGCAACACTGCATTACACAAGTACATATTAATTTATATCATCACCCTGTGCATCAGACACATAGCTTAATTTTCCTGCATTGATGATGAGGATGTAGGGGATGTGGCACAGGTATCATCACTTGCACAGGGTGCTGTGTTGGGGTGCAAGAGTCCTAGGCTGACCCAATAGGTTGAAAGCATGTGTGTGAGTCAGGAAGGGAAGCAGGCAAACTGGACCATGGAAATGCACAGTGTGTGTCTGTAGGTGACCTGATTTTGACAGTGGTTTATGAGTGTATGCATGAACACTGTCAAGCTCTGTACTAGCCCTACATGTGTATATGTTGGACAGCTTTGAACTGTGCATGGCAGAGCTGACAGTTCACCGTCTCCATCCCTGAACACTGCAACTGGTTCTGCCAGGAGTTGTACTGGCACCTTCATGCCCAAGGTCAGAAGTGGTGCGAGTACCTGATGGTGACTGCTGTCTGCTGGGACTGTGACCAACATGGGAATGCCCAGGACCATGATCCCATGGCCTGTCACATCTTGGTGTGGACAGCACATCCCCCTCTGGTGCACTGGATGTACTACCACCATGGAAGTGTGATTGTGCACGCCCATGAGTCCCAACACTCATCTCCAACCAGACATTCCATAACAGACAATGTGCATTCCAAGACAGATATTCTGTGACCTGTCTCAGACCACCATCTTTCCACTGCATCACTGAACCAATCAAGGGTCTCAGCAATGCGGTGGAGGCAGTCACGGATGTCAGACTATGCTGCATCCATAACCCTGAGAATTCATCTGGTGTTCCTTTTGGAACATGCGTGTGCCTCCATGATGGTCACAAACATATGCCAAGTGACCCATGATGAGACACTTGCAACAGGTGGTGGAAGGACAGCAGGCCTCCTACTAGCACCCGTATCAATCCGCCTGTGTGGAATCTCACCAGCTCTTTGGCTATGGCCAGTGTCGACACTCACTGGAGCCATAGTTGCCACATGTTCCTGTTCAATGTCCCCACCCTCTGACTGTCCAATATCTGTGCTCTCTGGGGACTGGGTATGTGTAGGCATATTGACTGTGTGTGGTGATAATGAGTGTAGAAGAGGGATGTAAACATCTGGGACAGATTCAGCCCCTGAAACACCCACTTGTGCCTCACTTTGGCCACCATCATTATCAGAGTCTGAAGAGACACTGATATCAGGTTGTGTAGGGGACAGAGACCACCCCCCCAGTCACCTGTGATAAAAAAGGGAAAAGCAGTACATTAATACCTGCACTATTATGTTCTGTAGTACTATGTTGCAATATATGTAAAGCTGTATACAGAGCTGTTACTATTACAGATCTGTTTATCTCATAAGCTCATATAGTAGGACATGATGATATTACTTTTCCAACAAACACCTGTAGTTACTTATAATTAAAAGCTCTTTGCACAACAATCTCATCAGCAAAAATGAGGTACACTGTTGACATTTGTGAAGACTTTTCACAGTTGACACAGATGGCAATCTGTAATGTCCTGACAATACTGTCACATCTATCAGTGTGGTCACACCTACAAGGCATAGGTATGACTCTAAAGTATGTACAGTCAGAAAATATCTGTGCAGTTGGTAATCATGCTGACAGTACAGCAATCCAGCCAGTAGGCCTTGGATGAGACTTTAGGGAATACATTGCAGTAAATATGCATCTGTAAGAAAACAGTGTTGTGCTTACCATAAGCAGGACCACAGCCTTATCCGATTCCTGACAGACCTATAAAAAGTTGAGGGAGAGATAATGCAAACTCCACTCTATCTTACACTATAACAGGGTAATATCTCCACATTTACAGTAGCTACTTTGTTAATTTGTATGTTGGTCAAAATCTGAGCATGAGATTCAAACTGCAGTTAAACCGCCCCCCAAAACAAAACAAACACCTGACACCCACGTAAAAGTATGTACACTCTGACACACTGAATGCTACAATATTCCAATGCTTATCAAACTAAGCCTACCTGGACACTCCTTTGGCATGGAAACTACAGTGCCCATATCCATGATATATGATGTAATGGATGCCTGGGTGCTGTCATGTGTTCCTGGGTTCACCAGGAATTCCTCAGTGGCAGAGAGTGGTTGTTCCACTGCAGGCTCTCCACCAGTGGCACCACAATATGTGGCCACAGCTGCTGCTCTTCTGCATGCAACATCTATCATATCTGTCACATGGTGTCAAACCTGCACATATGTCCTGCTCTGGTGACCTATGGCATTAACATCATGGACAAGGTCAGCTCACATTGCTGCCTGCTGATCCCTGTTTTGCCTCCCCTTGGACAGTAAAAGTTCATGATGTTGACGGAGGCCTTCCATGATTATATAGTTTTCAGCATCCATAAAAGGGGCACAGCATCTTGCATACATGTTTCCTGAAAGACAACAAAATGGGAACACATGTCAGGACCACATATTTGAGAGTACACTATGCAGAGGTACAGCAAGAACAGAATAGCTGGCAGTATCCACTGCTTGATCACACATGTCATATTCCACAGTGTGCAAACATACTAAGCATGTGGATACAACTAAGATACCAGCAATAGTCAGCTGCTCCTGTTTGTGCCATTACAGATATTGCTATATGATCACACACCCAACACAGGAGTCCATTGTGGTGTGTCCCCTAGGAGCAACCCCCTGATAATATGTCAAAACAACAGTGCCAAACAAATAGCAGTGTGCTATTACAACCACTATAAAGGGACGTTCTCACAAGACCAGTGTGCCACATTGACAAAAAACATTCCACCCTTGATGTATCGTACATATTCTGTAGGTGAAACAAATCTGGAGATCATGGACATGTTATCATTACAGTTCTCAGAAAGGCTTAATGCTGTAATCCCCATTCACCCTAAGTATATTCACACATATGCATCATGTTGCAAACAAAAAAGGTTACATACCTTATGGAGTACAATATTCCTCTGTTAATATGTGCAGGTATATAAGGTTTTTGGCAACACATTTACTGTGTGAAGAAAGTCTCATACAGACTGGTTCCCCTAGCCAGCTGTTCGGCTTTTTAACATGGTTGTCAATACCAGGTGAGTGGCTCTTAATCAATCTGTGGTTCCTAAATGCTAATTGCAGCCAACACAGCTGATTTGCAGTATAATCACCCAATGACATGCAACCACTGAACAAGATATAAGGCCTTCATTTAGATTAGAAGCCCTTTATGATATGTTGTGCTGGATATTACTGGTGTTAAGACATTACGTAATTGCATAGGGTATCTCTGTAGCAGCTAATTTTACATACAGATGTGTGTGCTACAGGCTGCAGCTGATGTTTCAGGCAATAGGCATAGGCAAAGAGTGTGAACACTTTGGTGTAACTGGGGAGCTGTGGCAGCCTTGTTGTAGAGGTAGAGTCAGATTGAGGGTGTCCATTCCAAATTAAGGCATGTGTAAGTATGTTAGGCAATGGTATCACTAACAGAGTACTAGGTAACATGTTTGTTGTGTCCTTGAGCAACATAGGGGGTAAATATATCATTATGTCAACCATGTGGGCAACTGCCAGGCCATGTATTACATTATGATAGTCATTTAGAATGTGTGTGCTGGCAGTCCTTGTTAGTAGCAGGACCTCCACGTGTCTGTTAGTTGTGCAGGTGTGCTAATCTGTAATATCATTATGAAATGATTGTGTAGTGCACTCTATTAGTGGGCCTCATTTACTTTACCTAAGTTAAACTTCTCTGTGAATGCATATTAATGCATGACCTGACACTTTATGCACTTTATTGTGTTGCTATAAGGATATGCCAAGTGTGTTCCTATCTGTAGTTCTTTGACTTCCATCGCTGAAAAGCAGACATTGCATTTAAAATGCATTGTGTGCATAAAGAGTGCATGACTCAGTCATTCATTGATGGCTTCACAATAATGTAATTTAAATGCTACACACCACTGGATTTGAAGCCAGGACCATGTGTGGCAAAATGTACTGTTTCCAAAGCATTTGAAAGACTGAGCTACTGAGTCACAGTTACAGTATTTGTATTTGTAAAGATATAAGTGCACACATACAGGCTGTGACATACCTCCATTACATCCATTATTACGTGCCTGCTTTATAGGGATGTATTTCTCCACCAGACTCCCAGCTGGACATGTATTTTGACATTAATGTTTTAGCAAGTGTACTTCTACATGTTGCTAATAAAACTTCACATTTATCTGCTATTAGAGACCTCACTTACATCCATTATTCTGCCCTGTTTTCTAGTGGTGTAGTCCTGTACCAGACTCCAGGTTACACTCCGTTTTTCCATTACTTTTTCAGCAAATTTGAGTGACTCTACATGATGCACATCTCTGCTTAAACATGCTTATTGATGGTAACTTGCAATTACTGTGTTTTGCTTAAGTCACCTGTTTTAATTAACAGCTGTGTGGTGTGGTAGGTTAATGCAGTGGTCTGCAGTTGTGATGGTCTTGGGTTCAAAATAGGGGATAGGTGTTTATTTTATATGAATTTATTATCATTTAAAACACATATATCAATATAGCTCATTTAGCTGAGTTTACAGACATGCTGTAGATGAATTTGGACTGTCACCCCCAGAGAGAGAGGTGGTGACAACATAACTGCATTGTCAAGCCAACTGGACCAAATTACATGTATCCGGTGGACACGTGCAAAATGGAGAGCTATGTATGAGACAATAATTTTTTTTTTTGGGACAGGTGGCGATTTTTTTTTAAGGTGAGAGTGGAATGTTAGGGAAGGGACATAGGTATGTGTGGGGGATGTAAGTTGGTAAAGTGAGGAAGCTTTTGCAAACACACAAGACAGCACACAGGGGTGGTGTGTGACACAAGAGGGGGAAGTGACCACCTTGGATTGGGAGGTTGTTGAGGGATCCAAGTCTCAGGTGCCTCCACATGGTTCATAGGTAGGTATTAGGCTATCGGCCCAAGGGCCTAAGTAAGCCTAGCCAACAAGGTTCCCTGGCTTATGCCACCCAAGAAAGTTATTTTCCTGTGCCCCTGTCAAGCAGAGCCATAGAAGTGATCCCCAGGGTGTATTTCCTATTTCCCATCCACTTATCAAGATTTTTCTTGAATAGTGCTAATGAGGAACTTTCCTTGACATAGATGGGTAGCTTGTTCCAGAGTATGGGAAGTCTCTGGGACAGGAATCCATCCCTCTAGCATGTCCTGTTTATTGTGGTGACAAGGTTTAGGTCCCTAGAGCATGTAGCTTGGAGGTATTGGGATTTCTTTAGGTGTAGCATGTCCAACAGCTCTGGGTGTGACATAGCTTTATATGTTAGGCAGAGATCACCTCAGAGTAGGTGATATGCTACAGAGTAAAGCTGGAGTTTTTTGAGAAAGTCAGTGTAGGGCATCTGTTTGAGGCCAGTAATCCTCTTTGTGAGGTACTTATGTGGCCTTTCCAGCTGTTGCAGATGTCTTGTGAGGTACATTCCAAAAAGGGTGTTATACTCTATAATAGGTCTAATGAGTGTTGAGTAGAGGGGAACAATGACCTCTTTTTTTCCTGGATGAGAACCATTTTGTGATGAAGTGTGCCACGTAGAAGGATTTTCTGACTACTGTGGTGATGTGATTATCATAGGAGAGACTACTATCCACCTGGGTCCCCAGGTCTCTTATCATACATTCGGTGTTAAGTAGACTGCCGCCTATGTGGTAGTTCATGGGTACAGAGTTTTTTCCAAAGGGGATGACAATGCACTTTTTGGCATTGAGCTTGAGGCCATGGTTCTGACACCAGGCATCTGTCTCAGTGAGACCCTTCTGTAGGATATCCACATCATTTGGGGACTCAACTATGGCTCCTAGTTTGCAGTCATCTGCAAACTTCATTAGCCAAAGGCCTTCTGTGTTAACCTGTACTTCAGAGAAGTAGATACAAAGCAGGAGAGGTCCCAGGACTGAACCCTGTGGTACTCCACCTGTCACTGGTTTGAAGTCAGATTTGGAGTCTGCAACTTTTATAGTGTGGGTTCTGTCAGTGAACCAATTGGCAAACCATCTTGTGACATAGGGATTTTTACCTAGTTTAGTGAGTTTAGCTATAATTCCAGAATGGGGGATGGTGTCGAAAGCCTTAGCGAGGTCAAGATAGGCTGTGTGAACCAGTTTACCCTCGTCTACAGCTTTGGTGACTGCCTCAAAGAAGTTGATCAAGTTCAGGAGGCATGATCTGCCTTTCACAAACCCGAACTGGGTGGAGTCCCGCATTTGGAGGTTACCAATGTCTTTGTTTATGAGTTCCATGATGATATGTTTCATTGCCTTATAGATCAGGCTCATCAGGCTAATAGGGCGATAGTTCCCGAGATCAGTGGTGGCTCCCCATTTGTGGAGTGGGATAATTGTTGCTGTGCACCATGCAGTGGGCACAAATCCTGATGTGAGACTATGATTGAACATGGTGCTTAGGTGGGGAGTCAGTTCATTCTGAAGTTCGTGTAAAACGCAGCCTGGGATGTTGTACGGTCCCATGGATGCTGTGTTTTTGGCTTTAGAGAGTGCAGCTTTTACCTGCATAGTTGTGATTACAGGGACTCTGCATTCTTCCAGTATAGATATGGGCCCTTAAGGGGGTGAGAGGGGGATAAAGTTAGAAATTAACCTATCTGCCAGGATGTTGGCAATATCAGTTGGTTCTGTAATTTTCATGCCGTTGTGCTGTAACTCAGAGCAGATCTGGGTGTTGCCATTGAGATTCTTGACATAGATATAGAATGCTGTGTGGCTGTCCCTAGAATCAATGGTGATTTTGTTTTCATAGCTAGCTTTGGAGGATCTTATAAGGGTCCTCTACTCATGGGATTTTACTCTCTTTTGCAACAGTTTCTTCCTTCTGTTGTAGAATTTGCTTATGGCAGGGGACCACCAGATTGGCTTCCTTTTTTTGGAGGATAGTGTCTTGGTTCTGTTTGGGATAGCATGATCCATGCACTCGTGTAAGTGCTTATAGAGTGCATCTGTGTAGGATTCAGCAGTCGTAACTGTATTGTCCATCTGAATGGGTGTCATGAAGTTCACCACTTCTGTCTTAAGAAGCATGAAGTTGGCTTTGGAGAAATCTTTTACTGTGATTTCCTTAATGTGGGGTGGGGGCGGGATGTGGATATTTAGGGTGATTAGCTTATGGTCGGATCTGACCAATGAGGAGTTGACTTCAGGTGTGAAACACCGGTCACTCATGTTGGTAATGACTAGGTCTAGGATATTGTTGCCCCTGGTGGGGGTGTAGATAAGTTGATCCAGGGCATTGGACTTTATGAATTCCAGAAAGCATTGAGCTAAGGAGTTGGTACATGAGTAGTTTTCCCAGTTAATGGTGGGGTAGTTGAAATCACCCATTATTAGGGTGTTTGGTTGAACCCTAATATTTTCCAGTATATCAAGAAAAGAGGAGTGGGAATCCTGGGGCATGGTGGGGGATCTGTATCAAGCTACAATTTGGATTGCAGTTTTGCCCAGAGTTAGTTGCACTTGGATAACCTCAGATGCATTATGCTGAGCAACTAGCCTGGAGTTGTGGATATCCTTAATGAATATGGGCACACCTCCGCCTTTGGTGTTCCGGTCCAGGTTAGGTGGCCGAAAAGTGTGGTATGAGTTATAGCCTGGTAATGCAGGAGTGCTCTCTGGAGCCTTGAACCAGGCCTCAGTCACTGCACAAATATCGATGTTCTCCATTTTAAGGAGTGCCTTGAGGGAGTGCATTTTGAGATTTAGGCTTCTAGCATTGAGTAGCAATACATTCAGTTTTTGCTTGTCTGTTCCTGTTATGATGGTGAATTTGTCATTTGAACCTTGCCTAAAAAAAGGCACTATAGGGGCAGAAAGAGCCTTAGCCAGTATCCAGAATCCCAGAGGTGACAGGTGCAGGCCATCTCTGGCAAAGCATTGTGGTCTGTTGACCATGTCGTTTCAGGCAGACAGGTACTGGATCCCCTTAGAATGATACCAGAAGCTTAGCCAATTGGTGAAGTCAATCATTTTGTCCTTGTACAGTGGTATCATTCTGGGCAATGGCAGGATGCTACTCAGGACTAGGGTCATACCTGCCTGGGCTACAAGATCGGAGAGCTCTTCCATATCTCTTTTCATATAGTCCAGGGAGATACATCTGAGGTCATTCACACCAACATGGACAATGACAGAGTCATATTTGTACTTGTTGTGGAGTGACCTGAGTGTGTGGGTTATGTGGCGGATCCTGGCACCTGACAGGCAGCTGACAGTAACCTTCTCCTTGTTTAGCCTGGTAAGTGGGAAATCAGTGTACCGGACTATAGGATCACCTATGACTAGTGTGTTGGGTACATTGTTTTGCCTTATGGGCTGTGGTTGAGTGGCACACTGAGTCTGTGGGCTATGTGTCATTTAGGTTGTTGAAAACTGCAGACCAAAATGATTCTTCAAATTTGCTGGTGTCATTTGGGTTGTGTTAGGGGTGGAGGTTGCTTGCATTTCTACTTTGGAGGTCTCTGTTGCTTCAGCAGATTATTACTGAGAGCATCCGTGAATGTTTTTGTGTTTCTATGTGTGGATTTTGGTGGTGTAGGTTTAGTGGGACTATGTGATGAGTGTGGTGTGGTGCAAGTGTAGCAGCATGACTTAAGTCCCTACCCATGGGAAGGTCAGCACTGCTTCTTCGCTGCCACTGGGGTGTCAGTGGAGGTTGGGCTCTGGGTTGAGGCTGCCCCACCAGGGTGGCAAGCATGCCCTCCATCCAGTGAAGATGGCATCCATAACCTCAGAAAACTATCCTGTGCACCAATCCTGGTAGTTCATCATGGGTGACAATACCACCCCCTCCACCAGGACTCCTAGAGGGGGGCTCACCCCCAGCCTGTGAGGTGGAACTACCCGATGCCACAAGTAGAAAATAGGTAGCAGAGGGGGAACTACCAGGCTGCAGCCCAGACGTGCTGGGCCCCAGTGCCACGGCTGGAGGAGCCAAGGTATGTGGATCACCTGGAACCAACCTACCTTGTATTAACATAATTGAATATAATATTGATTAATCCAAATACATATTAAGGTATATTATGTAGAACACAACAATAAATAACATAATGGTAAGTATGTTAACAGCAAGCCAGTATGAAATAACCTATAAGGCCAATATAACAGTTAGTTTAACAGAATATTTTAATATTAAATCATAATAATAAATAACATTAATAAATTTAAGAAGATAAGGGGTGGGAGAGAGAGAAAAAACATACCATTATGAATTTGCAGATGATATTAATACACAGACTACTAATACATACTTCTACAGGTGTTCCATGTCAGTTGTGAGTACAGTGACTCAAATTCTTCTATAGATGATGTAGCACTTACATACCTCTCAAGCTGTTAGCATAGGACAGTATGGGCCAAGCACTAACAAATCCAGGTACACAGCTACACGTAACTGTTTCACATAATGTGCACTTACATAACTGCCAAGGTCCTCTGTAAATGGATTTGCAAATATATTACATTCCAGGTAATCATTTATCTGCTAATCATGGATTAGACCATTTGGGCAGTTTTCATTACATTACAAAAAATCATGACAGTTGAGAAGTATGTCTGTGCACATTAAGTAGACTAGACAGCCATCATGTCTTAGTTGGCAGGCATGGGAGTAAAACCCAAAAACTATGACTCCAGGGGACATGTGCCCATAATGTAACAACTGACTGCAGTGACATTAGAACACACATACAATGAATACAGCCCTACTGCACTTATTTGAACACATTACCTATCAAACCACAATCCTGCTTTACACTTTATTGTTATTGCTACTTAGAATTTGTGAAGTATATACGTATCTGCTCAAAATGTGGGCTACATAACCCATATACTTTGTTCCTGGAGTGGGATGAATGGAGAGTATTATTTGACTGAAAGTGGCCTGAAGACAGCCCTGAACCATACTGTGGGTTGTGCAATACATTTATCAGGCAATTACTTTTGCATTCTTTATTTATTTCAGTTTTACAGTTGACAGCAGTGACATTAGAACACACATGCAATGAATACAACCATGCTGCAGTTATTTGAACACATTAGTTATCAAAATACAGTCTTGCTTTAAACCTTATTGCTTATTGTTATTGGTATTGTTTATTATTTATTGCACTACAGTTATCAGAAAATATCTGTATTTACCACACTCACGGAGCATCCTGGACAGGTGCCCAGTGTGAGATTGCCCATTTTGAGCCTGTTCAGCTGCAGCTGTTGGAAGAGAAGCACACCATTATGCATACCAGTTTTGCAAGGATTCAGCTTGTATTTTAGTAAGGTAGTAACAAACATACTTACATATCTGTGGGGCATGCCCAGCCCTAGCCTCTTGGACTCAGGTTTCCAAGGTTCCCCTCTTCCTTTGCTTCAGGTCGTAATAGTGGTGATGATACCACTCACCAATGCAGGGGATACCAGTAGCACTGGTAAGATTCCTGGCTAATTAATGCCAGGCTTCAGCTTTACATTCTGAGACCTGGTAACCACCCTGCAATAGCCAGGGTTCATAGTTCCAGACCAGGAGACCAACAAACTCTCTTGACTCCTGCACACCCCACCTCTGCACCCAAAAGAGAAGTGCACTTCCTCACCAACACTGCCAGGCATAGCAACAGGTTAGTAAGACTCCAAGAAATGCTGCAGAATTCCTGCCTATTGCCCTTAATGTAGACTGTTTTCCCGCCTGTACACGTCATACTGTAACATTTAAAAAAGCACCGCATTGCTTAGCATCATGCAAACCTGCTTAGAGAAGCTGAGCATCGCGTAAACTCACATATCCGTGTTTTAGCAATGCTTAGCAATGTGCAAGCAGGAGTATCTGTTAACTATGTTTCAGCAGTGCTTAGCACCATGCAGCTTTTCCAAATGTAACAATTTTGTTTTTAAACTAAACCACCCTTTAGGTCACCTCATACATTTCCACAACAATAAATGTAAAAAGGTATGACTGCTGGGGACTTGAACCTGGGCCTACTACACTTGAGGCTGTGCCTCTACTTATTTAGTTATTTGGATAGTGAGAAAATCAGTATACCTTCACAGATACTACTAAGCTACCTGTTAGTGTTGCTAAGACCGAGCCATACAGTGCAAATGGCCATTCAAAAAAATAAAATAAAATAAAAAAGTAGACAACTATAACTAATTAATTACATCCGGTTTCTATTTTTAGATGTCTGGCAGGTGTCAGCTGTGCATGTGTACTATATCCAGATAATCTCATCAAAAGGAAAAGAAGAAGACACCGATAACCCAAATAAGAATGGTCCTAAACCCTAACCCTGTGGGATACCCTCATTAACCAACATTTCTGATTATTATCTATTTCTACCTCTAACTTTACATCTTCTATTCCAAAACCACTGTGAACCCAAGCGGCCTAAGTGGTGGTATAATTATTAATGTTCAAAGATTTTGTGACCTGAATAATCTTTTGTGTAGAACAGAATAAAAGGTTCTAAAAAGATATAAATAAACAGCATCAGTAGGCATATCTAATTCAGGACACCACAGTGATGTAGGTTAACCTAATTCAAAACACCAAATTATCTAGACAGGAATGGCCAGATATAAATCCATCCTGTATACCAGAATATCAGTCCCAGATCATAGTCAAATGGGCCCCTAGGCAGAGTAATGGACCAGCCCCAGTACCTATCAACTGCTCAGATTTTTGGAGAATGTCCAGGTTTTTGCCTCAAATTTTTGGTCTGTTGCTCATAAAACTTGTGATTTTCTACCAAATAACTGGGATGATCTCATGAAAATGCATGTCATCACAAACCGCGTCATTCTAGCAAATTTCTAAATTTCTAAGAGCAATGTTTAATATCGGTACCTAGTTTTGGGCTGTTGTCCTCCCCATTATGTCAAGCTTTGTCCAGATTTCTTGCACTAAAGGTTTGAGAGCTATGTCCCCCACAGCCATTCCAGTGTCCCATTATTTGGCTACCTCCCCCAAATTATCATAAACATAGTTCTAACCTGTCAGTATGCATTCTATATTTTAACAATGATTACATAGCTTTAGATTTAATTTAAAAAAAAATATGCCAAATTTTATTCCACAAATACTGATGGGCATTTGCTAGACAAAGCAAAACAGTCTCATACTGAAAACAGATTTGGCAAGAGCAAAAGTAGACTTCTCTTTCCTTGAAACTTACATTCACTGAAAATGCAGTGAAACTCACATTAGATAAATACTAGTCACTCAGTCTGAAGGCTATTACAAGCCTAGCCCAATAAAATGAGGTCAGAATCAAACAGTGCAGTGTGTGTCTGTGAAGTGAATACCTTAACCATTATGACAAATCCAGTTATTTTGTCAAAGCCATCCGTCAAACCCAGCAATTATACCTACACTGTTAGCTGCATTCTTCTCAGATGTCTATGTCAAAACATTAATAACAATAGTAATGATTAAAGTCACATATTTCAAATGTGTTTCACACAAATGCAGTAGGAAAAGTATTGCAACTTAATTCACACACACACACACACACACACACACACACACACACACACACACACACACACACACACACACACACACACAAACAAACACACACACACACAAAATAGTCCTGCAAAGCCAGATTAGAGACTGTTTAAAATATCAGATGGTAAGAGCATAAGGCACTTTCATCTACAAACAGCCCCCAACCCCACCAACAGTTATAGCCACTTTGACAATTGTCTGCTCCCCTTACTGTTACGAAGAAATTAATTATATATACTTTATTGATAGCTTTGGATGAACTACATGAAACTGCATAAAGATCACTAGCATCAGACCATAAGATTCATCCTTACGTAGCACAGTTTAAATAGAAGAGCATTTATGAGAGGATAAGAAATGTGAATCACCTGATATATATTAATATGCACAATCTCTGCAAAAGTAAAAGTTATCTGATAAATTCAGATTGACGAGAACTATTACAAATGCAGAGGTTGCTGCGGGCAAATTGAAGAGAACTATTACAAATGCAGAGGTTGCTGTGGGCAGATTGATGAGAACTATTACAAATGCAGAGGCTGCTGTGGGCAGATTGAAGAGAACTATTACAAATGCAGAGGTTGCTGCAGGCAAACAACTTTACATTTCAGTGCTTCATCTACAAATGCAGTACCTGCTATCCTTGAGGAATAAGTTCCCTAGGTTACATTAAAAAATGGTGTGCTGGTGATATTGCCATAACATTTCCTAATCTAGATTAGCTATGCAATAAGGAATGTCATGCAAACAATGGCAGCAGGTTCATAGTTACTAAGCTTGTAGTCCAGAAGGTCATTAAGGAGCCTAGCCCAAATTTTCAATTGTTCCAAAGCACTGTCTGGTTAGGTGGCCTGCTTAATGTCACACACTAGATAAATGAAGATGGAAAGATTCAAACCCTGCACACTTGCCACATGAAGCAGCTCATTAACAAGTTGGAACTTTAGTCTTCTGCTCTAACTGCCAGAGTATTTTTTTAAAACTAAATGCTGACTTTACACTCTGATCTTGCAGAGAAAATTGTATCACAGTAACATGCAACAATGACTACATAATGGATGTAGGATCAGACACCTCTGATCATCACTTCAAATAATGCAGACTACATGACCTTACAAATGGCAACCCTTTGCAGTTGCTGGATGCTGTTAAGAAGATGCTGAAAAAATAAATTACTAAAATGCAACATGATTACAATATTAAAATGCAAAATGTTTAAAATACAATCCAGGTTTATTAATAAATTCATTCATTCTTCAGTGCAACTAATAAAGCAAAATAATTAAAAACAATATAAATATTGCAGCAGTTTTGTTCAAAAACCTACAAGTCATATAAAAATCAGAAATATTACTTCATACTACATACTATTTGGGGGCGGGGGGGGGGCTCACATGCTTGCAGGACACCTACATCTCATTTTTTTACCTCCATACTTCTCTGCCATCAAGAATAGCTATCTCATATCTTCCACTCTACAGGAACTATCCTTGAAAATGGATGGTTTCAAGGACAACCTTGAAAATCTAAGTGAAAAATTTCAAAAACAAACTGATGTTCTCAGAAAATTATTGCAGCAACAACAAACAAAAATCTCAGACATCAAGACTTCTCTCTGTGATATAGATGGGAGACTGAAAGAGGAAGAAATTCAAAGCAATTTACTTTTACAGCAGAACAACTGGCTTATTGATAAGATAGATGACCTAGAAAACAGAGAAAGGTGAACAAACATCAGAATATTTGGTCTTCCAGAAAAAACTGAAGGTGAGGACATTATTTTATTTTTAAACCCATGGCTACCTGAAATTTTGGACTTAAAAGAAGGGCTATCTAGTGGCATAGAAAGGGCTCATAGAGCCATAGGCAAAGCTATGTCTTCCTCACCCAATGCTTCTACTAGATCAATAGTAGTAAATTTTTTATCATATATTGATAAAGAACTTGTACTTAAATCAGCGTGGAGAAATAGTCCTTTAAAATACAATCACCATCAAATAAGATTCGATAATGACTATTCTTCCAGAGTCCTAGAAATGAGGAAGAAAACATGGCCACTTGTTAAAAAATAAAAGCACAACTTGTGTATCCTGCAAAAGTCAAGATCCTCCACTTAAACAAAATGAGAACTTTCAATAATTTAGAAGAGGCAACTTCTTTTATCAAAAATAATAACATAATAACAATTCCAGAGGAAATGGACTGGGCATCATCTTTGTCTTTAAAAAGATCTCCAGATAAATATTCTTGGACTAATGTCAAGAAGAAGAAACAAAGAACTCATTCAAAAAGCACAGCAGTTATAAGTTCTCTCAAAGATTCAAATAAAAAATGAAACACACTCTAAAATAAACTAAGCGTATGTATAACATTTGATTTATATTGCTTATTACTATATTTCTCTTCATGTTTATCACTCTTTGTTTTCTTCATTGTTTTCTCTGCTCTTTAATATTTCTCTATCTCCTTTCTCTACACTATAAATGCTTTTATGAGTTTAAATTACCTCAAAAGTAAATCTAATTGTTATATTATTGATAAATAACACTGATTAACAGTTGTGTATAGTTTTGTTCTTACTTTGACATGATTTTTGAGATAGAAAGGTAGGGAAGGGATGGTATGATATAGAGGCATGTGAGATTGGTACGAAGTTTAGATCGGGCAAATATGTTAAAAGTTTTTTTTTATTAAAATATTAAACTTTAAAATAAATAATTGGATAAAAATGTTGAGAGACAATAAATAATGTCTGTTTTAAAGTCTAGTTTACTTCTAGTTTGTAAAACAGACTATTTTTCAAATTTGAACGTTCGTTGGCGAAGCACAAATGTACAACATAGTTCAGAAGAGTTTCCACGAGCTACTGAGGGCGCCAAATCACTCTCAGCTTTCTGGGCACTTAAAAAGGGAATTAACTCCATGTATGTATGCATGGATCAGTCTTAAAATTGGCTGCTAATATATGCTTCTTTCTATAAAGCATCTCTACAGCTCAGTAAAAAGAAGGAATGCAAAATGTATTATGAAGGACAGTGTTTACTAGTGCACATGTTTAAATCCTTGACTCAGCTTTCTGTGCTAAATCAGACACATCTTACAATTTATTACCCTGGTTATTTACAAATATACTTGTCTTGATACTGTTCAGGAATTACAGTGACTTTCTGTGATGACATGTCATGTTATGCCTAACAGGTGTTTCATGATTAATAAATATTGGCAAGCCTACCATATATCTTTTTATAACAAAAATCTATAGGACATCTGTACTTCAAATAGGTATAAGTAGTTGGTTTTACATTCCTTACCTCACAAACAACGAATTTAAAATCATAATTAGTATGCTATATTGGTCTCAAGTAAAGAATTCCCATTTCACTGGCTTAATTTGGTTTCAGATATTTTTGACATAACAAGTTTTCTCTTTATCTGCTAGATTTAATCTTTAATTGATGAATGGATGCTCTTGAGCTTGTTCATTAATGTCCGAACAGAGCTCTGATACGCTAGTTGTTGTAGACCAGTGGTGTTGTTATAGCTAGACTGTCCATTTTTTTGGGGGTCTGATGTTAGGTAATTAGCTAGGACAGTATAATGAGGAGAATAAGCGAATACACTGTTTGTAACAGGATCAAGAGAAGTAGAAATAGGACAGGGAAGGTCGAGGTGAACATAGGGAATTACTCAGTATTTAATGGCTTTGGGGATGTTGGCAGGCAATAGTACTGGCAATTAAAATGGCTAAGCGTAGAAATATATGTATGCTTCAAGAATTACAGCGTAGTAGTAGGGCTGTTCGAGACATTGTTTTGCATCACAGATGCTGTGACAGGTCTTACACAGTTTGTACCATGTCAGACAGCTAGATAGGCTATATTCATGAAAAAAGATTAGCAGTTGTAGCTTTCCCGATTGGGGATAATCACAGCGGAGTTTTGGTTAGCTGGTGATTGGTAGCGGCTCTTTATGATGCCGAGGTATTACATTTCAACACCAGAAAGAAAGATTTTCACATAGCCACTTTTGTTTATTTCCTAACAACTGACTGATAGAACTGAACTGATATATACATCACCATGATTTCTTTATTGCTATTCTACAATAGTAAATGTGATGGGATTATATTTGCAAGACTCTATCTATGCCTTGCATAGAGGTGCTACTATAATGTTTATGCTTGCAAATCTGAAGGGGTACTTTATAATAGAATTTCTTGTAGATACAACTTGAACAAATTTAATCTCACATCAAATATAAATTATTCGATTTCCCATCAGAGTCTTTACTGAATTTAGTCTTTATTTGTTCTCTGTTTGTCTTTTATTAGACTTTGTAGGGTATGTACATTCCGAATTGCTAGGTCACATAACTACACTGAAGAAAGCATTATGCAGCATTCTTTCCACATTACCTTTCTTTTGTTTTCTTTCAGTTTATTCTTATTTTACCATAAGCAATGTATATCACATATTCGTTTGTCAAAAATTATTCAGTCCATTTTACATATGTTATTTGAGTCAGTGCCATGTTTTGTAGATTGTCGCTTGCAATCCATTTATTTGTAGCAAACTAAACCCAATTTAAAATAATGTGAGCAGACTAATATGGTCTTTTAAGGGGACAGAGGTAAAGATTCTTATCGCGATAGAAGATGAGACACAGAATAGATGGTGCATAGATGTATCTATACCTGCTGAAATCACAAGACTGGGCTTGTTGCAAATTCAAATTTGTTTTTCAATTTGTAAATAGCATCTGCACAACAATGGCACACAGACATAGTGTCAATTATTTCTTAATCACAAGTAGCTGCCAATTTGTTTATGACAAAACTTGTAAAATCTTTAACATTTAGCAGAAAATGCAACTAAACTGACAATAACTTTTCTCTTATTAGGTTATTTACTTATTCACAGATAACTGCATCTATGTTATGAACTTTTATTGGGGAATTCAAGGTGATAGATCTCTTCTATATACCTTTGAAATAAAGTTTATAGCAAAAAGAATATTTTAGTAAAACACAAATATCTCATAATATTTGAAACAACCAGTATAAGCACTATATCTGACTGACTTTATTAGTTATGTATTAGTACAAGCCAACTTCAAGATATTGAAATACTGTAATATGTATGTGTAGAGATACATATGGTATAATATAATGCTGCATTGCACACAATTTCTAAGGTGATGACCTCACGGAGCATATTGTATATATTTGAGTATCGGGTCCAATGAAAAACTTTTAAAGATTTTTACTAAGTTACTTCTCAAACATATAAATTGACATGGGAAAATGCACTATAGAGCATAACAAATGTAGTAATGTATGTATAAATATCAGTGTCATACTTAATATAGCATGACTTATGAATCAGTTCAAAGGTGCACAAAACATGTTTAACCCATAGAAAGGACTGGCTTATAATGATTTCTGATGGGAAATTAAAGTTATTTGGCATTCTATTGTTGCTCTCTTATTAAAACCACTAAGATTAGCATATCTCCAGTAAATCAATATGGAGCTTACAGAAAATTCTTTGCTGTTAAGGTATGAGGGACAATCTGTTGGATTTTTTTTCATCTAACAGATTGGGAATGTATATCATTCCATGTCTAGTAGGAGTATTTTGGTATTACTATTTTTTATTACTAGATGTAGTTGATTTTGTTTTAAAATTTTTTCATTCTTATGGGCCTGAGTTGGACTACAACATATATCTAACAACAGAAAAAGATAGGAATGAAGAGTCACATGAGCAATCTATATATCAAAATAGAGTACTGGGTTGGGTTCGAACCATAAATCTTACTGAACTAAATAACTTACATGGACTTGACATTGTTTTCTATAAATGTTAATGGCTTGAATAGCCCTAAGAAAAGATCTAATTTATTAAGATATCTAAAAATTAATAAAGCACAAGTAATATTTCTCAAAGAGTCTCATTTTAATACACTTGATAAACATATCTGGAATCCAAATGAATACTTAATATTAGTCCATTCCTCACATAAAAAAAAACAAGAGGAGTAATAACTTTGTGGAAAAAAATATTATTAATCCTCAAATTATTTACAGTTATGAAGATAAAGAAGGTCTCTTAACAATAGTCATAATAAAATATAATAATAGAATTTAGACATTAGTAAACTTATACTGGATTCCTGGTATGGGTATCGGAACTGCAAAAAAACATTTAGACTTTATAAGTAACATGTATAAAGGCAATTTGATATTGGCTGGAGAAACACAAAAATAGTAAATTTTAAAATAATTTATTGTCCTATTTCAGATCATAATGCTCTTCTTCTCAAAATTTAAATGGAATTTAAAAAACTAAATTTCTTAACAAGAACACCAGCCTATATTACAAAATTAAAAGAATTTAAACCCTGGCTAAATCTAGAATTACAATTTTTTTCAGACACTAATTATACTGAAGATTTAAATATAATATTGATTTGGGATACTTTAAAAGTCTATATATATATATATATATATATATATATATATATATATATATATATATATATATATATATGGCAAAATTCTTGCATGGTATAGAAATAAAAGAAAAGAATGGGAATCAGAGTTAGACAATATACAAAAGAAGATCATAATTCTTAAAAAGAAGGACCTAATAAACAACACTGATAGCAAAAAAATTGAGGATTTAAATAAAAAATATACTGAAATTCTTACTCATAATGCAAATCTAGCATTGGAAAGATTAAAATTAAATTCTTACTCCACATCACCAAGATACATGCATAACTTAGCATCCAGGGTAAAGAAACAATCTAGACTAAATAACATTATGAATATCATTCATGAAGGGAAAAATAACAAAAAGGTTTATGATGTAAGCGAGATTCTTGATGCATTCAAATGTCATTATATGAAGCATTATGATTCGGACAAAAACACTAATAATCACCTAAATCTAGATTTGAAATTTGCCAACGTAATGAAATTACATGAAAAAATTAAATTGGATATACAAAATCAAATTACATACAAAGAAGTTGCAAATAGTATTAAAGAAAGCAAAAGTAATAAAGACCCTGGAATGGATGGTATTATAATAGAACTATATAAAATGGTTCCCCCATCCATAACCTTACTATTTCACAAAACCTTGCTAAAGTTCAAAATAATAATATAATTCCACCCTCTTGGAGGTATTCACTAAAAACACCCATAATAAAAGAAAATAAGGATCCTACACAATGTAATTCTTATAGACTGATTTCATTACTCAATAATGATTATAAAATCTTTATGTTTATTTTAGTGAACAGAATTAAAAAATCTTTAATGCACGTAATAAATGAAGATCAAATGGGCTTTATTTATAATAGGCATACCTATGACAATATTCAAAGAGTATTGACACTTATAGAGTATTTAAATAGACAAGATCAGGAAGCCCTGTTAATAACTCTAGACATAGAAAAAGCCTTTGATTCACTAAATTGGGAATATTTATTCAGGATTTTAACTCTATATGACTTTCCTCCTACATTTGTCTCATTAATAAAGAATATATATAAAAATAATCTAGCATATGTAAAATTAGGACCTTTTACTTCTGAATCTATAGCTTTAACAAAAGGAACAAAACAAGGTTGTCCTAGGTCCCCTATATTATTCGCTCTCACCATTGAACTATTTGCTTCTTCAATTCGGTCTACTACAAAAATAACAGGTATTGATGTATATGGGAAATATAAATCTAAGATTATGTTATTTGCAGATGACATATTGCTTACACTATCTACTTCAAAACAATCGCTAAAAGAATTAGAGAAGGAAGTAGAACATTTTTATTTGATTTCAGGTCTCCATTTTAATAAGTCAAAGTCTAACTTCATGTTATTAAACAAAAAAAGGACTTAATAATAGAAGGGAATCATATAATGGGCAAACAAGTCTCTACAATAGCTTACTTGGGGATTACCTTATGTAATAATATAAAAGAAACTATTTCTATAAATTTCAAAAATATCTTAGATAATTTAAAAAACTATATATTAAAATGGAATAAAATGTATCTAACCTTTGAAGATAGACTTCAGTTAATAAAAATAATTCTCTTACCAAAAATGTTATATATAGCACAAGCCATTCCTATGATACCAGATAAACATATTTTAAAAGAAATAAACACAATTTTATTAAATTTTTTATGGTATCCAAGTAAAATAGAATAGCTCTTACACATATCAAATCATGGGAAAAATGAGGAATACATTTTCCAGACATTGAGAAATATATAAAAGCCTCTATAATTAGAATAATTTTAAATTGGATTTATCCTAATTATTTTTCAAATTGGAAAACCTTACACACCATCATCTACTCCAGAGAAAACTCTTTAATAAATAATCTTATGCTAGACAATCAAATTAATAAAACCTGGCATATTTTATCTATAGGAATCTAATATAATATTGCAAGACCAACCAACTTACACTTTATAAATAATATATTTAACACATTTAGAAAGTTTGTTATAAATAAGTCAGACATAAAAATGTGGCTAGAGTTAATAACTCCTTTTGGTTCTACTAAGAATTTTTCTAATAAATTTCATAGGAATATATTTTCCTTATGGGAAACAAGAAATTTTTCTTGTTGGGAACAATGTATAGACAATCAAGGAGTAATGGATGGTCAACTAATAATAAATACATATGGGGCAGGATTCACGATGGCTTGCATGGAGTCTAAGAGTCATGTAAGACTCCATGCAGCCATCGTGATCCAGAAACAGCCCGAAATCCTGTGTAAGGGACCAGCTAAAACGTCTCTTACATGGGCAGGGTGTGGATATGCTAATTACCTCACTTGCAGCCGAAAGACATGCAAATGAAGTAGATTAGCGATCCACGAAGCTTAAACCAGCCCGTGTAAGAGTCGTGTTAGGTGCAGAAATGTACTCAGTTGACAACTGAGTACGTTACTGCAAATAACACAATGGAGCCATGACAGCTCCAAATAAAGTGTGCATATGTAGCAGGCAGCATGCCAATGGCCAAATATGTGGCCATTGGCATGGTAACCCGATGCAAACATGAAATAAAATATTTTTTTTTCGGCGATCGGCGATGTTTAAACGCAGCGCAGCCCCGCACAAATGGGCTGCGCTAAATAAGACATAAAAATAAAGGTTTGAAACCCATAAATGTGGGTTTTATGTAATGCATGGATTTGCAATGTAGGGACTAGCAGACCAGAAACAACATGACCACCATCTAGTGGTTGCTAAGGGGGGAAGCTGAGTGTAAGACATGTAACTAAGCATTATTAGGCAATCCTATGTAAATGAGTGGTAGGATAGTGAATCACACTGTCACATAGCAAATGAGCACATTCTGTGTAGTGTAAGAGTTAGATAAGGGGGAGTAACAGAGTAGGAGATAGGTGACATCACAGGGGGAATGTCAGGAAGAAATCCAGCTCATTGGAGCAAAGTGGTATGTGAAAGATGTCAATCACACAGCATAAAAAGAGGAGTGTCAACAGATAAGCATGGGAAAGTCAAGAAATGGAAGGTGTACACTGTGGCCCACACCAACGTTTCTTGCTGTGCGTGCATGCCTGCATGTGTGCGCTGGGAGGTGCGAGTAAGACAGAGTGCGTGTGTGTAAGGCAGAGTAAGCATGTAGGAGCCTATGTAAAGATCTATTAACTTGTTTGCGCTGGTGTGCATGCGTTTTAACCCAAATAAGCAGATTCTAGTCCGTGTAAGCATGTGTGCATGTGTGGTAGCCACTGTGAGCGTGTTTTCGCTGGTATGCGTGCTGCTCCCCCTCTGAGGAAACAGAGAGGAAAAAGGAAGCAGAAGAAATAATAGGAAGCTAGCAGGGAATACTGGTAAAGCTAGCAGGTGAAAACAATTAGAAGCAGGCAATTACACAGGCAGAATACTAGCCCAGCCCAGCACTTAAAACACTGCAAACAGCATTGCAGTATGTTTCTCTCAAGAGACACTGCAAGACAGGAGTAAGCTAGTAGAAGTGAAAACTTAAAAAGCTGCACTCAGACAACACATGCTAGGGGCTGCCATAGCTGTTATAAGGAGACATAAGTACTTGCTGAGGGTGGTGACAATGCAAATGCTGCCAGACAACCCACAGTGAGGAGAAGGAGAAGAGTGTACAGGCCCAGGGTCACCTACCAGGGGTTACATGAGTTGGAGATACTAGAGCGCTATAGAGTGGACAGAGACCTCCTGCAGCAAATTGTTGAGCTGTGCAGGCCACGCCTCACACACAGAACCAACAGAGGGGAACCCATCCCAGTGGAAACCAAGGTATGTGTTGGCCTAAGAATACTAGCAACAGGTACCTTCCAGAGACCAACTGGTGATATGATGGGGATATCACAGGCATCAGCCACCAGGGTACTGCACCAGTTCCTGGATGCCATGTCAGCACATGTCGGTGAGCATGTATATTTCCCCAATTCCTGTGAGGTATTGGCCAGCAATATGCATCTCTTCCATCAAATAGTGGAATACCCTGAGGTAGTGGGTGCAATAGACTGCACGCACATACGCATCAAAGCACCAGCCGGTGAGCAGGGTAGGGCCTACATTAACCGCAAGGGCTTCCCCTAAATATACTGCCAGGTCATGTGTGATGCCCAGGGCATAATAATGAATGTGTGTGCTGGCTGCCCTGGGAGCTACCATGATTCCCATATCTGGCATTTGAAGCAGCTGTACCAGACATTTGCCAATGAGGACATCCCACATGGTCACCTAGTGGGGGATGCAAGATATGCACTAGAGCCGTGGATGATGACACCCATGAGAAACGCACACACACCTGAACAAGAACGCCATAATGAGGCACACGCACAAACACATAATGTGTGTTTGGGTTGCTCAAGTCATGGTTCTGGTGCCTGGACACATCTGGTGGAGCCTTGCAGTACTCACCAACTACATGTACCCAAATTGTCATGGTATGTGCTATGCTACATAATATGATTCTGAGAAAACAGCTGCAGCAGGACCAGCATAGGGCCGGGGCAAACAGCCCCCCACCATTGCCAAGGCCATCACAGGCAGAGCGTGACTCGGAGGAGGAAGAACCTGAGCCTGCCCCAGTAGGCAGAAGGAGGCGTGCCCAGTATGCCCTGGCCTTGGCAAAGAGGCAACACATAGCACATACACTGGCTCAGTAGGACCCCTGGGAATGATAACCCTCTCTGACTCACTCATATAGTAACAGGGATGCCTAACATGACACAACCTGCTCTCAAACATGTACAGGGAGTGTAGTATGTGCATCCGACAGAGGCAGCCCTGCAGCACCACCTGAGGCATGATTGTCATGTGTTAAGCAATGTAACACCATCTAGTATATGCAAACATGAAGACCCTGCCTAACATCTCACCCTCACCAAGCATGATGCCATACTATGAAGACAACAAGATCAAGTACAATAATTGGCTGAAGCATTGCTGTTAGCAAGGGGGAACAAATGGCCGACAGCCTGGGCTGACATGCTGAGCAAGACATGATGCCCCACCTGCTAGGGATGGCACGCACCCAGCACACCTGGCTGTGTGGATACTGGCAAAGGCTGTTGTCACCCCCACTGTGCCTTGAATAGGTAAGGCTGGAAACACAAACCCACCACCATAGGTAGCACAAGGGAAAACAACCTGGACGTAATGCTACCCAACGCCAGAAGTCTAACCTGCAAGGTGCATGCAGACCAAACCCACCACAGCATGGAGAATGGTAATATCTATTCTGTAACAGAAACCTGGGTCAAGGCCAGAAGAGCACCCTAATACTACCAGGTTATGCCTCATACCATGCTCTACAGCTCCAGAACATGGAACACACTACAATAGGAGTGTGGCTATCAGTAATTGTCAAGGATAACCACACCCCCAGGTTGGTACCACAGCAAGAAGCAGCATGGACTATCCACGGGCAAGTAACAGTGGCTCAAACTGCGTTCCTGTTTGCAGCCTGCTACAGACCACACTCACAAACCCAGGAACCCCAGCCAGCCTTCCTGAAGACACTGCAGAGTATGAATGTCTCAACAAATACCAAACAAGGCACACACAAAGTATGACATAGGTGGCAATCCATTATATATGGAAGAAGTAATCAGGGACCTAGGGACACAAGTGGACGGTAACCTGTCATGTGACACTCACATTGCCAAGGTGGCCATGAAGACCTGCTATATTGCCCACCTTAATATGAAAGGATGCACATGTAGATCAAGAGAGGTCACTGTGCCCCCATACTCTTCCCTTATCAGGCCCATATGTGACAACAATGCCCCAGTTCGGATGTACCTTACCTTACACCTGCAGCAGTTAGAAAGACCCCAAATGTACCTCATCAACAGGATAAAGGGTCCAAACATTTGACATCTGCAGCCTGGTTGAAGAAACCACAGCCCAATTCACAAGCATACTGCCCAGTCAGAGGCGATGTATGCCTGATGTACAAGGCCATGTCCAATCCAGAACGAATGGACATGCTCCACTGCAGAAACCCCAAATCCAGCAGAGACACCACAGTGAGATATCTGAACCTCCACACATAGATAAATAGGATCTGCTGGAGGGACAGATCCATAACCCAGAGGCTCCTTACACTCTGGAACAGAATCCCAGTCCATGATAGGCTGAGCGCCACACTCATACTCAACAAGAGAAATCTGGTGAAGTGCATGGGAGATAGTAGGTGTACACTGGGGGCCATCCCTGTGTCACATCTAGTAAAGTAAACCCTACATGGGCATAATATGCACATTGCAAGGGGTGTCGAAACTCACACACAGTCTGTCCATGCTCAAACAAGGCCAGGGCAGATAGCCTAGTATGAACCTATGAACCTATGATGATACTAATTGTACAGGACACAAAGGATTATCACACAGCTGTCCTACCTGATGGTAGGAACCATGGTGATAATCCATAGATATGCTCTGCAGTACTCTAATATCACAAACAATACACCAAACCCACACACATTGCCAACATCCTACCTAACAGATTCTTTGCAAACTCCCTACCAGCACCTAACTGCCAAATATCTATCCCAGCAGAGTGCTGGCCCCCTGACATTGCAGATGCTGAGGTAACAGCCAGCATCTACAAAGCACACCACACAGCATCAATGGTACCAGATGGTGTCCTGGGTTGTGTCCAACAAGTACTGTAAGAAGAATGGAACACCAAATAGCATTACTGTGCACTATCAGTCTTACCACAGAATATGTACCCAAAGAGCAGTGTACAGCAACAGTGATCCCTCACCACAAAGGTGGTACCTGAATGGATACTGCAAACTATCACCCCTCAACCCTGACTATCTAGGTTGGCAAAGTAATGGAGAGGATGATCATGGATCCCATGAATAACGAGATTGGGTACCTACAGACATTGGACCCTACCCAGTGTGGCTGTCATAGGGCAGACCCTGCCCCTTATACATGTCTGACTCATGTGAAATGTGCACCAAGGCCATTGATGTGGGGAATGTGGATCACACAGCCTATCTGGACCTTGCTAAACCCTTCCATACAATACCCTAGTTGGTCAGTACAGATAAGCTCACCAGCCTAACTATAAACCCCTATCCAAGTAGATGGGTTGCAAACCAGCTCAAGGACAGAACTGACCTGGTCAGACATGCTGCAGCCATGTCAGACTGCAAACCAGGTACAACTGGCATCCCACAAGGCATAGTCCTGGGACCTCTCTTGTATGCTTTATATGTCACATAGGTACAGGCCAACATGGACAGACTCTGTCTGAGCAGGCTTGCAGAGGACTACAAACTGGCCACCATATCGGACCCTCCAGCTGACACAAGCAACCTACAAAAGGCACACATAGAAACATGCAAGTGGTGTCACAGCCATGTCAACAAGCTAAATGCAGTATAGTGTATAGTCATCCCCTGTGGAAACACAGTACATGGCCAGAAATTACCACATAGGTGTTAACCCAGTAAGTACATCAGGAGCAATAAGAGACCTGGGGACACAAGGTGATAGATATCCAGCATGTGACAACCATGTGTCTGTAGTTGTTACAGAAACATACCATATACCCACCTAATCATGAAGGTAAGCACAGCTAGGTCAGGGTAGGTCAATGTGCCTCTCCAGTCATCCATCAGCAGCCTCACAATTGTGTACAATGGCCTTTCATGGATGTACCTTAGCAGACACCTGCATCAACTGGAAAGACCCCACAAATACCCCACCAGGAGGATCGCAGAGCTGTAACAGATGCCATGTGTCGCCTGATTAAACAAACTTCAGCTCCACACAGTGCCATACTGCCTGGCTGGAGGTGAACTGTGCCTAATGTATAAAGCCATGACCAAGCTGGTATCAATGGACATTTGGCACCATGTAAAATCTGAATACTGGTGACCTATGCAGCTGACAGGCCTGAACCCCAGCACAGACATAAACAGGACATGCTGTACCGATTGGTCCATAACCCAGAAGCTCACTCCACTCACAACTAAACTCCCAGTACAGGTTATCCAGGGAGTCCCTCACTGACTGTCATCCAGAGGAATCATGATGACTGGATGGGAGATGGTAGGTGCACCCTGGATATCACCTGTATGTCACGGGTAGACAGAGGCACAGCACACTAACCTTGACATATGTCATGGCAAACACCAGTAAATGTGTGTTGAAGGACAAACACTCTGACTAGCATTACAAATGGACGAGGGCACATGGCCATTGTTTGTCACTGTCCACACAAGTTGTGGAATACATTAACAATGTCGGACAATCATGTACTATGCTGTCCATATCTGAACAAAATGCAACATGGTCATATCTGCACAACTGGCCCTCAACCAGTCTGGTGTGCTCACTATAAATATTACAAGCAGTGATAGGACTGACACCAATGATACTGTCCACCACAGTGAAAGTACTGCACCAGTACACTATATGACAATACAACTGTTTGGTCAGTAGGAAAGGATGTTGACAACTGTATGCAAACTATCCCATGGTGACCCTGCAGGCACAGCATAATGCCTGTTAGGTTCAGACACAAAGCAGTTGGGCAGTAAGAACACAACCTGATGTCCAACACTCAACTGTACATGTGAAATATAGATGACGTCCACACACAAACACAAATGTGGTGGACCACAGATCCCAACATAAGGAAAGTTCACACTGGGCATGCTCGCACACTTAGATAAATGAGACGTGTCAGTCAAGAAGCCATAGAAACTGTGAACTGGGCATGCTCACACACTTAGGCCATGTCACAGTTCAGCAGTTGCACACACATATCTGGCATTTGTATGTGTTAACACAGGAACCTCCCACAATACAGAAATCTGCCCAGTGCACACAGTGAAATTACAACAGAGACATAAGTAAAGTACTTGGTCCCACTCATATGCAAACATCTTCCACGGTACACAAGTTGTTCATAGAGATAGGGAAAGCTATGGCAATAAAGACCCACAAACAGTATATGAGCAATAGATACTTGCATCTGACAGGTAAACATATGGCCGTAGAGTGCAATACTAGGCTGTTGTCCCTAGGGAATACAGAAGGCTATCCATAGTGTATCTGGCGTCTGCCTCTGCAGTACAGTAGGCCACTGTGCCTGTGCAAAGTTAATGCATAGATATGCTCTCCCCTGTACTGATGGATAGTAACAGATGTACATACCTCTTCATACATAATGATGTCAGCACACTATACATATGTCAGGAGCACAAATAATGCCCAGTAATTTGAATAGCACACTCTGCTACTGCGTCTCTCACAAGTGTCATAACATAGTTAGGTAGGGGTTTGAATCCTGCAAGTGCTCAGTGAATGTGTGTGGGGGAGTAGTGTGTGTGCAATTCCATGTGTAAGAGAAATGTTCCTTTTGGCAACTCATACAACACAGCACATGCTGCATATTCCACTGTCTAAACACTGATGATGTCAGCACCCTATAAGTACAGCAGGAGAAAGCAATGCTCCCAGTAATGCAAATAGTATGCTCTGCTACTGCGTCTCTCACAAGTGTCATAACATAGTTAAGTAGGGGTTTGAATCCTGCAAGTAGTGAATGTGTGTGGGGGAGTAGTGTGTGTGTAATTCCATGTGTAAGAGAAATGTTCCTTTTGGCAACTAGTACAACACAACACATGCTGCATATTCCACTGTCTAAACACTGATGATGTCAGCACCCTATAAGTACAGCAGGAGAAAGCAAGCCTACCAGTAACACAAATAGCACACTCTGCTACTGCGTCTCTCACAAGTAACATAACATAGTTAGGTATGGGTTTGAATCCTGCAAGTGCTCAGTGTGTGGGGGAGTAGTGTGTGTGTGCAATTCCACGTGTAAGAGAAATGTCCCTTTTGGCAACTAGTACAATACAACACATGCTGCATTTTTCACTGTCTAAACACTGATGATGTCAGCACCCTATAAGTACAGCAGGAGGAAGCAAACCTCCCAGTAATGCAAATAGCACACTCTGCTACTGCATCTCTCACAAGTGACATAACATAGTTAGGCAGGGGTTTGTATCCTACAAACGCCATGTGCGTTTTTGTCACACAGTTTGTCCATGTGTGTGGGGTGTTGTTCCCAATATTGCATGACATACATTATATCAGTAATGTCAATGCACACATGATGTATGTGTGTGCCACCTACACATATGTACCTGTGAACTTCAATAGTTCCCATGTCCGAAGCCTGCCTCATGTGAATACATGGAATATGCATTAGACAACTGTATGACTGTGGTGTTCTGTGCAGGGGCTGCATGTGGTATGTGAATATACAGTGTAGGTTGTAGATGGTGTCATCCCACCAGCGAGGGATACATGACTGGTCTGCAGCATATAGTCCACATGTTGGTGATGAACAGGTGCAGCATGTTGTCACCTCTTGTGGGAGTGGAAACAAGTTGTTCCATAGCAATGCAGGGAATGAATGCTAAGAACCCTTCAGAAAGGGTCTTTGAGCTAGAGTAATGCTCACACTCTATGTTTGGGTAGTCGCAGTCCACCCATATAATGGTGTTTGTAGAGACCGTCATACTCCCAGTGTTGTCAGGAAGGCCAAGTGGGTTTTCTGGGTATGGGAAGGTGGTGTGTGCCAGGCTATGAACCTGAAGGCAGTCTAACCCACTGTTAGTTGCACATGGATAGGCTCTGATGCTTTGTGCTGTGCCACCAACCTGGGGGTGTGTGTATCTGAGGTGCCTTTGGATACATCCCCTCTGTTCTGGTTTGGTGCATGTGTAGAGGATGACAAGCATGGTATGAGGTATGACCTGGCAGTGATGGTGTGCACCTGGGAGCCTTGTACCAGGAGTCTGTTACTGCATGGATATTGCTGTACCCCATGCTAAGGACAGTTTCCACTGCATGCATCTTGAGGTTTACACTACTGCTGTTGAGTAGCATTACTATTAGTGTCCTATCCCATGTGATACCTGTGTAGGTGGCTATGTAATGTCAGCCTTGCATACAAAGGCACTATGTGTGTAGCAACAGCCTCTGCCAATATACAATGGCCCATGGGTGACAGGTGCAAGCTGTCCCAAGCAAAGCAATGTGGCTTGTCCAGCATGTAATCCCACGCTGACAGGCATTGGATCCCCTTTGAATGTCACCGAAACATATGGCAATTGTAGAAACTGATCATCCTGTCTACATATTGTGGCAGCATTCTTGGTGAGGGTAAGATGCTACTCAAGGTCAGGGTCATACCAGCCTGTGCCACAAGCTCAGAGAGCCCCTCTATGTCCCCTAACATGTAGTCCAGGGAGGTGCGTCACAGGTCATAAACACTGGCACAGACAATGACTGAGTCATATTTCTACATGCCTTGGAGTGACCTGTATGCTTGTGTTATGTGGTGGATCATAGTGCCCAATGGGCATCTCAGCATGACCTTCACCTTGTTCAGCCTGGTGAGCAGGACCTCAGTGTACCTGATGATAGAGGTACATCATACAACTGTAGCAGGTGTGTTGTCAAGCCGTATGGCCTGTGACTGTTTGGCACACAGGCTTTGTGAGCTATGTGTTGCACATGCTCTGCTCTGGCTTAACGTTTGCTTGTGTGTCTGCTTTGCAGGTGTCAGCTGCTCAGGCAGGATGATATTCTGAGAGTCCAAGAAAGTACCTGTGTGTTTCTGTGTTTGGATTGCGGTTGTGGCAGGTCTATGTGAGACTGGTACTGTATTCACTGTAGTATCCCACTCCACCTGACAGGGTATGCCAGTACTGAGTTAAGAGAGCTTAGCCCCCAGTTTGGCTATGTGGTTGCATCTCTCACATGTGTTGTAAGTGTATGGAAAGGGGAGAGGATTGTCTGTGTACATGAGGCAGCTGTAACATTGCCACATGACTCACAGATTCACCAACTGGACCAGAGAGTAGATTGACAGGTGACCTTTGCACATGCTACCATAGCATTGCAAATCCCATACTAAGTAACAACACATAGGGCCAATGGGGAACAAGGTACTCAAGGTGAGTATGTGAGGGTGTAGTGCTCCTGATTTGTTAGTGCTGGCATATATGAATGCTGTCTTGAGCAAATGCGAGGTAAGTCATATGCAATGTGTTACAGGCAACCTACATGCAAACAGGACAAACAGTGACGTTCTGTCAAGTGAGACATGAACATCAGTACAGTAAGCAATACATATGTCACTAGGGATCCACAGAGGCACTGTAAATCTGCACTGCAGGTGGAATCAGTGTTTCAGGAACATAACAAGCAAACATGCATACAAACAAAGCTACAGTCAGCGGGCCTGTATGTAGACTATGCTACAACAAACAAGGTGTATGACTTCCAGTAGGTAACAGTGCATATATGCAGGCACTATAAGCCTGTACCCAGACATTCACAGGTCAGACAGCCCCCCACAAGTGTATAGACCATGTACCTTCGTAATGTTGAATAACTGGCCTGATACCCAAGTGCTCATACCTGTAATAATACACATTTCAAATAACAGACACCGAGCCCTCACTCAGCAGTTCCAGACTTAGTATGATGTATGCTACCTGTCCTGGCACCACAGTATCCTTGACATGTATGGAGACTCTCCCTCCTGTCATAGTTAGTTCTGTGTTTTGGTGCTGTCATGCATGGTATGAGGTGTGACCTTGTAGTGCTAATGTGCTCTTGTGAGTCTTGAACCTGTTGTGTATTACTGCATAGATATCAACATCCTCAAACATCCTCATTGCAGAGTCGAAAGTGACAGCATGCAACTCGCAGTTGACATGACCATCATTGAGTATCAATATGTACATTTTCATATCCCCTGTGCTACCTATGTAGGTGGCCATCTCTTGACAGACTCACCACCAGTATGCAAAGATGTGCAGACAGTACACTATGGTAATTACTATGGGTGTACAAAACAATACAATGACATTCATACTGTAACTGCATCAGGCATGCTGGTATATACCCACAATGATATCATTACACTGTACTATTGTCAACATTATACTATTACAACACTTCTATGTAGTCACCCTGTGCATCAGCATCATGTTAACCTGTTCCTGCACCAATGTTACAGATTGCAGGAGGTGGCACAGTTTCATCATATGCACAGGGTGTGTACTTGGTATGCCTGAGTCTGCCACTGATACAACCAATTGACATGTCTGTGTGTGTGTTGGTGAGGGACAGCAGTACAAGATGGGGCAATGTTGATGCAGTGTATGCGGTAGCCCTAGGTGTTATCAATTTGCATGTGTGTATGCATGCACACAGTCCCACCTCATGGCTGCCATATACAGGTGTTTGTGGACAGCCACAGACTGTACCTGCCAGGTCATACAGATCACTGTCTGTGGCCACGGACATGGTACCTGTGCCTGGCAGGGGTGCTATGGACCGTATCAGGTATTAAGCCAGACTGGGTACTGTCATCAGAAGCAGGTGGTTGGTGACTGGAGACAGGTCCCTGTTGGGACTGTCCAGAGCCACGTGCACGTGGTCTCCTGGGGCGGTCTGATGACAGCACAGACCCAGCATTGCTGGGGCTGCTGATGGCACTATGTGAGCGGCCGTGGGCCTGTTGTCGTCTGCAATGGCTGCCAGCTGCTGCTGTTGCTGGTATACGGCCACGTCAATGCTTCAACCATCCACCATTGCCCTGGCTCATGGACATGTAGTTGTGGAACAGATCTAATGTGTCCCCCCAATGTCTGTCAATGACCTCGGTGAAGTTACGGATGGCAGCCGCAACATCACGCATACTGTCACTCATAGCTGTGCGACATGCTCTCAGCTCCCTCAGACCCTGTCTGGTGTACCATTCCATACGTGACTGTGCCTGCATTACAGCCCGAAACATAGCTGAGGTTGAAAGACCTCTGTGGGCACGTCTGACAGGGGAGGTATGCCTATGGATGCTCCCATGAGAACCCCTGGACATCTGCCTGTGTGGTATCATGTCAGGACCCTGGCCATGGCTGCTGTGTGGGGATGCATGTGCCACTGATACCACATTACCCTGGTCAATTCCCACTGTATCCTGTCCATCACCTAGGGACATTGGTGACAAAGGATGTATTGGCAGGATGACTGTGCACATTGATGGGGTCGACAGCTGTGTACTGTCAATTGGCTGACCAATGATGGACCCTGGCACACCTACCTGTGCCATTACACAGGTATCATCATTATCACTATCCACAGCAGCTGATTCAGGTTCCCTGCTGCACAACACCAGAGCAGCACCAGAACCTGTGGGAGTAAGACAGGAAACACAGTTTACAATGTGTACACAATGTCACCACTGATGCACGCATGCACACATGCACACATGGGCACATGCACACATGCACACATGGGCACATGCACACATGCACACATGGGCACATGCACACATGCACACATGCGCACATGCACACATGGGCACATGGGCACATGCACACATGCACACATGGGCACATGCACACATGCACACATGTGCACATGCACACATGCACACATGTGCACATGGGCACATGCACACATGCACACACCTCAGTATATGAGATATCAACACACAGACACAAACACACCTGCAATCAAACACATAGCACTACTGCTTCAACCTATTATTACTGTTAGTATCAAGAGTATTGAAGGTAATGGTATTACACACTCACCAGCATGGATAGGCTGCCTTGCTGTTACACCAAAGGGATCTGCAGAAATGAGACATTTATTGTCAGTGGGCACAACTGTGCCATTGATACTGTGAGTATGATACAGTTCAGTAGTGTAACAGTTAGCTTCCACAGGTCTACTGTTGATATTGAGAATATCACTCTTGCACAATAATTACCAAGATTACAGCTATAAAATGAGGACACACCTCACACATGCATAACCTAACAGTGTACAGAACAGTCAACTATACACATGGCATGTTACCTGCATGCTCCGTGTCCTGCTGCTGGGTGGCTCCAGCCTCCATCATTACACATGTATGCTGCTGCTGTTGCTGTTGGGCTGGAGCCACAACACTTAGGAGTAGTCCCTCCAGTCTGGTGAGGGGGGGATGTCTAGCCACCCCACCACCTGTGGCAGGCTGCTGCCTGTGGATATCTGATGCACGCTGACGGACATTTCTAATTAAATCACTGCAGTGATGGCGTACCTGCTCATATGTCCGGTTATGTGTACCTATGTAATTTACCCGATGGACCAGGTCTTGCCACAGTGCAGCCCTCTCCTGCTGGTTCTGGCTGGTGCGGGAAAAGAGTATTGCGAAATCCCACACCAGGCTCTGGTGTATCTCTTCTTCCTCCGCAGCAAAGTACACAGGGTTTCACTGGTGAACCATAGCCCTGAAAAGGAGAAAGAAAATATGTCAGCAATATCTGTCAGAAAACTATGGCACACATAATACACATAATACTCGACTGTAGTGATATAACTTAACCACCATATATAGCATCTGTCTGTCTGTTGGGGGATACACATGTAAATGACCAGATATCAGTGCTCATCCGACAACTGTGCAACAGTACCTGGCACACTCCATACAACAGACTAGTATACTGCAGCAGTCAGCATACTGGTTCAGGTCCAATGCACAACCTCACACTGGGTTTTCCTGGGTAGGGGGGTGGTGTGTGCCAGGCTATGAACCTGAAGGCAGTCTAACCCACTGTTAGTTGCACATGGATAGGCTCTGATGCTTTGTGGGGCCACCAACCTGGGGTGTGTGTATCTGAGGTGCCTTTGGATACATCCCCTGTTCTGGTTTTGCATGTGGGGGATGACAAGCATGGTATAGGATGACCTGGCAGTGATGGTGTGCACCTGGGAGCCTTGTACCAGGAGTCTGTTACTGCATGGATATTGCTGTCCCCCATGCTAAGGACAGTTTCCACTGCATGCATCTTGAGGTTTACACTCTGCTGTTGAGTAGCATTACTATTAGTGTCCATCCCATGTGATACCTGTGTAGGTGGCTATGTAATGTCAGCCTTGCATACAAAGGCACTATGTGTGTAGCAACAGCCTCTGCCAATATACAATGGCCCATGGGTGACAGATGCAAGCTGTTCCAAGCAAAGCAATGTGGCTTGTCCAGCATGTAATCCCACCTGACAGGCATTGGATCCCCTTTGAATGTCACGAAACATATAAAGAAACTGATCATCCTGTCTACATATTGTGGCAGCATTTTTGGTGAGGGTAAGATGCTACTAAAGGGTCAGGGTCATACCAGCCTGTGCCACAAGCTCAGAGAGCCCCTCTATGTCCCCTAACATGTAGTCCAGGGAGGTCCCACAGGTCATAACACTGGCACAGACAATGACTGAGTCATATTTACATGCCTTGGAGTGACCTGTATGCTTGTGTTATGTGGTGGATCATAGTGCCCAATGGGCATCTCAGCATGACCTTCACCTTGTTCAGCCTGGTGAGCAGGACCTCAGTGTACCTGATAAGAGGTACTCATACAACTGTAGCAGGTGTGTTGTCAAGCCATGGCCTGTGACTGTTTGGCACACAGGCTTTGTGAGCTATGTGTTGCATGCTCTGCTCGGGCCCGTTTGCTTGTGTGTCTGCTTTGCAGGTGTCAGCTGCTCAGGCAGGATGTATTCTGAGAGTCCAAAAATGTACCTGTGTGTTTCTGTGTTTGGATTGGGTGTGGCAGGTCTATGTGAGACTGGTACTGTATTCACTGTAGTATCCCACTCCACCTGACAGGGATGCCAGTCTGAGTTAAGAGAGCTTAGCCCCAGTTTGGCTATGTGGTTGCATCTCTCACATGTGTTGTAAGTGTATGGAAGGGAGGGGGTTGTCTGTGTACATGAGGCAGCTGTAACATTGCCACATGACTCACAGATTCACCAACTGGACCAGAGGTAGATTGACAGGTGACCTTTGCACATGCTACCATAGCTTTGGGTTCCCATACTAAGTAAAACACATAGGGCCAATGGGGAACAAGGTACTCAAGGTGATATGTGGGGTGTAGTGCTCCTGATTTGTTAGTGCTGGCATATATGAATGCTGTCTTGAGCAAATGTGAGGTAAGTCATATGCAATGTGTTACAGGCAACCTACATGCAAACAGGACAAACAGTGACGTTCTGTCAAGTGAGACATGGACATCAGTACAGTAAGCAATACAGATGTCACTAGGGATCCACAGAGGCACTGTAAATCTGCACTGTAGGTGGAATCAGTGTTTCAGGAACATAAAAAGCAAACATGCATACAAACAAAGCTACAGTCAGCAGGCCTGTATGTAGACTATGCTAAAACAAACAAGGTGTATGACTTCCAGTAGGTAACAGTGCATATATGCATCACTATAAGCCTGTACCCAGACATTCACAGGTCAGACACCCCCCACAAGTGTATAGACCATGTCCCTTTTAATGTTGAATAACTGGCCTGATACCCAAGTGCTCATACCTGTAATAATACACATGTCAAATAACAGACACTGAGCCCTCACTCAGCAGTTCCAGACTTAGTATGATGTATGCTACCTGTCCTGGCACCACAGTATCCTTGACATGTATGGAACTCTCCTCCTGTCATAGTTAGTTCTGTGTTTTGGTGCTGTCATGCATGGTATGAGGTGTGACCTTGTAGTGCTATGTGCTCTTGTGAGCCTTGAACCTGTTGTGTATTACTGCACAGATATCAACATCCTCAAACATCCTCATTGCAGAGTCGGGGGACAGCATGCAACTCGCAGTTGACATGCCATCATTGAGTATCAATATGTACATTTTTATCCCCTGTGCTACCTATGTAGGTGGCCATCTTACACCCTCACCACCAGTATGCAAAGATGTGCAGACAGTACACTATGGTAATTACTATGGGTGTACAAAACAATACAATGACATTCATACTGTAACTGCATCAGGCATGCTGGGATATACCCACAATGATATCATTACACTGTACTGTTGTCAACATTATACTATTACAACATATGTAGTCACCCTGTGCATCAGCACCATGTTAACCTGTTCCTGCACCAATGTTACAGATTGCAGGAGGTGGCACAGTTTCATCATATGCACAACTTGGTATGCCTGAGTCTGCCACTGATACAACCAATTGACATGTGTGTGTGTGTGTTGGTGAGGGACAGCAGTACAAGATGGGGCAATGTTGATGCAGTGATGGGTAGCCCTAGGTGTTATCAATGTGTATATGCATGCACACAGTCCCACCTCATGGCTGCCATATACAGGTGTTTGTGGACAGCCACAGACTGTACCTGCCAGGTCATACAGATCACTGTCTGTGGCCACGGACATGGTACCTGTGCCTGGCAGGGGTGCTATGGACCGTATCAGGTATTAAGCCAGACTGGGTACTGTCATCAGAAGCAGGCGGTTGGTGACTGGAGACAGGTCCCTGTTGGGACTGTCCAGACCCGGCAGTGGTCTCCTGGGGGGTCTGATGACAGCACAGACCCAGCATTGCTGGGGCTGCTGCTGGCACTATGAGCGTGGCCTGTTGTCTCTGGCTGCCAGCTGCTGCTGTTGCTGGCATACGCCACGCCAATGCTCAACCATCCACCATTGCCCTGGCTCATGGACATGTATTTGGGAACAGATCTAATGTGTCCCCAATGTCTGTCAATGACCTCGGTGAAGTTACGGATGGCAGCCGCAACATCCCCATACTGTCACCATGCTGTGCGACATGCCCCAGCTCCCTCAGACCCTGTCTGGTGTACCATTCCATACGTGACTGTGCCTGCATTACAGCCCAAACATAGCTGAGGTTGAAAGACCTCTGTGGGCACGTCTGACAGGGAGGTATGCCTGGATGCCCCAGAACCCTGGACATCTGCCTGTGTGGTCATGTCAGGACCCTGGCCATGGCTGCGTGTGGGGATGCATGTGCCACTGATACCACATTACCCTGGTCAATCCCACTGTATCCTATCCATCACCTAGGGACATTGGTGACAAAGGATGTATTGGCAGGATGACTGTGCACATTGATGGGGTCGACAGCTGTGTACTGTCAATTGGCTGACCAATGATGGACCCTGGCACACCTACCTGTGCCATTACACAGGTATCATCATTATCACTATCCACAGCAGCTGATTCAGGTTCCCTGCTGCACCACCAGAGCAGCACCAGAACCTGTGGGAGTAAGACAGGAAACACAGTTTACAATGTGTACACAATGTCACCACTGATAATGCACACATGCACACATGGGCACATGCACATGCACACATGGGCACATGCACACATGCACAGGGGCACATGCACACATGCACACATACATGCACACATGGGAAATGGGCACATGCACACATGCACACATGGGCACATGCACATGCACACAGGGCACATGCAAAATGCAAAATGTGCACATGGGCACATGCACACATGCACACACCTCAGTATATGAGATATCAACACAGACACAAACACACCTGCAATCAAACACATAGCACTACTGCTTCAGCCTATTATTACTATTAGTATAAAGAGTATTGAAGGTAATGGTATTACACACTCACCAGCATGGATAGGCTGCCTTGCTGTTACACCAAGGGACCTGCAGAAATGAGACATTTATTGTCAGTGGGCACAACTGTGCCATTGATACTGTGAGATGATACAGTTCAGTAGTGCAACAGTTAGCTTCCACAGGTCTACTGTTGATATTGAGAATATCACTCTTGCACAATAATTACCAAGATTACAGCTAAAAATGAGGACACACCTCACACATGCATAACCTAACAGTGTACAAAAAGTCAACTATACACATGGCATGTTACCTGCATGCTCCGTGTCCTGCTGCTGGATGGCTCCAGCCTCCATCATTACACATGTATGCTGCTGCTGTTGCTGTTGGACTTGAGCCACAACACTTAGGAGTAGTCCCTCCAGTCTGGTGGGGGGGGATGTCTAGCCACCCCCACCACCTGTGGCAAGCTGCCCTGTGGATATCGATGCCGGGACATTTCTAATTAAATCACTGCAGTGATGGCGACTGCTCATATGTCCGGTTATTTTCCTTTTTTCCCCCGATGGACCAGGTCTTGCCACAGTGCAGCCCTCCCTGCTGGTTCTTGGGGAAAAGAGTATTGAAATCCCACCCAGGCTCTGGTGTATCTCTTTTTCCCCCCCGGGGTACACGGGGTTTTCCTGGTGAACCATAGCCCTGAAAAGGAGAAAAAAATATGTCAGCAATATCTGTCAGAAAACTATGGCACACATAATACACATAATACTCGACTGAGTGATATAACTTAACCACCATATATAGCATCTGTCTGTCTATTGGGGATACACATGTAAATGACCAGATATCAGTGCTCACCCGACAACTGTGCAACAGTACCTGGCACACTCCATACAACAGACTAGTATACTGCAGCAGTCAGCAACTGGTTCAGGTCCAATGCACAACCTCACACGGGGGGTTTGTATCAAGGTACTGTATGGGGAACATTATCAACCCATGCACTGCAAAATGCACGTTACTTATTTCACTGGTAATGCACACTACTCTTACTTGTCATAACCCTACCTACACCACAGTCACATACAGGGTAACACAGAACAACATATGGCAATGTAGTATGTGTTGATCACAATACCTCACACATCTGTCTCTGGCATCACAAAAAGGACACACACTACCATGGCAGACAGACAGTCATGGTGAGCATTCATACCAGTACATAGCATGCACCCAGTCACTGGCACACTCATTCCACCTCACATATTTGGTTTGCAATGGGTTCATGGGTGTGTGTTGTGTCTTAGGTAGGTAGTATGCTATTGGCCCTGAGCCACAGCAGCATACTGTTATGCTACCCTCCCCTTTTGTAACACATGTGTTATGATCGCACCTGCTCCTTACAAACAGTTACACAGGGTGACTCATATGGCATATTACCTATCTCATAACATTCAGCAGGGAATGTCTGACATCACTCATGGGGAGCCTTGCTTCAATTCTGTGTGGTTTACCCAGGGTATGTCAATCTGGGGGTAGGGACCTGTACCTCCACCATGTGCTCTATACTGCAGTGACAAGGACGACAGACATAGGAAATTTTTGTTGTGGATGTTGGGGTGTTACCATGGTTGTTAGACAACTGTCATGGGTGTGACTGAACTATGTATATCCAGCAGTGGTAACCTCTATGTAGGTAGTCTGTGTCCTTTTCTTGTCAGTCATTCTGCATAGGTAATATGTTTGAGTGCATTGACACAGTTATTTTATGTCTGTGTCCTTCTCCATATTGTAGCTGTCATGGGAGGTACATACCGTAGGACATTGTGGGGTGTGGGGTCAGTGACCTACATGTCCATAGCTGACACACCATGCCCCTGACACATTCCATGTACAGGTATTACAGGACTAGTGTGCCACTGTTATATCAAGGGGGAGCCTATTGTACACTTGTTCCCCCTGTTCCCCTGACACATGCAGTGGTGGGCAGGCATGCACATATGTGGTGGTTACTGGTGTCAGTGTTTTGAAGGGGGTATGGTACTCCAGTATCCACACTGGTGTTCACTCCATCCCTTTTGCACCAGGCACCTGTTGCAATACATCTGCACACATGTGCCTCACTATATATATATATATTTTATATATTATATATATATATATATATATATATATATATATATATATATATATATATATATATATATATATATATATATATATTTTTATATATATATATATATATATATATATATATATATATATATATATATATATATAATATGTATATACATGTAGATATATACATATAGATGTGGGGGGGGGAGAGTGAGAGAGAGAAGGGGGAGAGTGAGAGTGAGAGGGGTGGGACAGAGAGAGAGAGTTCATATACAGACATATCTGTTGTCAGTCAGATCTTCTGTATATGTTTTATCTCAACATCTATATATGTTGTGTGTATTACATATATCTGTACGCATATTCTACAATCTTGATGTCTGTGCAGTAAGTGAAACCTGGTTCAAGGCTCCTGAGAGCACACCAGCAGTACCAGGCTATCCCCAATCATGCTTTTGGCCCCAGGACTGGGGCCAAAACAAAAGGGGGGGTGTCCATATTCATGAAGGACCCCACACCTCCAGGTTAGTGGCAACACATGAAGCATCAAAGACCATCCAGGTGCAATAACCTAGGCAAACCGCTATACAACTGGTAGCATGTTACAGACCACCCTCCCAATCTCAGGAACCACAGTCAGCCTTCCTGAAGACATTGGAGGATATGAATGTCCCACCACACCCATCATTTTGGGGAGACTTCAACTACCCTAACATACACTGGGTGCATTATTCTACCCAAACACCCTAGCCCAAAGGTTCCTGGAATTCACTAAGCCAATGGAACAGCTAGTCACCTCTCCACAAGGAAATAATATACTAGACCTGATCATCACAAACAGGGGGACAATGTGCTGGAAGTATACCCCTCACTAGTCACATCTGACCACAGACTAATCCCCCTGGATATACATATCCCACCTCCCCACAACAAAAAAGACTACAGGAAAACCTCTCAAATGCCGACTTTACACTTCTTAAAACTGAGTTGGTACCCTTTTAAGCCCACTGGGCCAGTGGAAACCACTCCCACAATGCAGACTCCTTCACAAATGCTTTCTGGACATCTCCAAGAATGCATGGATCATGCAATCCCAAAAAAAACCCAAAATCTCCACCAAGGGCAGGCATGTCTGGTGGACCCCACCCATGAACAAATTGTATAACAACAGAAGGTAGCTACTGCAAGAGAATTCCAAAAAGATAAGGCATCTCTGATCAGCAGTAGAAAGATACATTCTCTCATACAAACATGCAAGGCCAACAATGAGAGGAAAATCACTATGGACACTACAGATAACCACAAGGCCTTCTTCTGCTATGTTAACACCTGGGGGGAAAACCCTCAGATATGTTCAGAGTTAGTTCACAGTGAAAAAATACACTGAACACACAGATATTGCCAACATTCTGGCAGACAGGTTCAGTGCAGATTTCCCCCCTCCTCACCCCCCATGAGGAATTACTTATCCCAGCTGACTGTAACCCCCCTGTCATCTCAGATGTCCAGCTGAAAACCCCCCTCAGCAAAGCTTAAACACAGCATCAATGGGCCCCCGGTATGCAGGTTGCATGCTGTGAACCAAGAGGAGCAAAACCCCACATAAAATGCTATTTAACCATAGCCTTACTACAGCATATGTACCTGGACACTGGCATACAGCAACAGTAGTCCCACTCCAAAAAGGAGGCACCTCTACAGACCCTGGTAACTCCCCCTAAGCAACCAGCCTGGTCTGCAACGCTAGGGAAAAGGGATCATTATGGAACTCATACACAGAGACATTGGGGACTTACAGACACTTGATCCCACCCAGTTCTTTGTAGAGGGCAGATCCTGCCTTTGAACCTGGTTGACCTTTTAAATCAGTCACTAGAGCCATTAAAAGGGCACAGCAGTCCATACAGCCTACCTGGACTTGGCTACAGTTTTCGACACAATCCCCCACTCTGGCATCATAGACATGCTCAACAGTTTAAATGTAAATCCATATGTCACAAGATGGGTTGCAAACTGGCTAAGGATAGAAACCCTAAAGTCAAACACTGGTGCCATTTTAGACTCAGAGCCAGTCACATGGTGTCCCACAGGGCTCTGTCCTGGGACCCTCATGTTCCATTTTTTTCAGATGTGGAAGAAAACATGGGAGGTAGTGGCTGACAATGTTCAAAGATGACTGCATACTGGGGATAGTATACACCAGCTGACACATACATCCTACAAAAACCCACTGAAACATAACTGGTCCCGGGAGTCATGGCCTTAAACTGCATGCCAAATAATGTATAGTCATACCCGGAAAAGACAAGGTACCCACATATTATCACAAGACAGTAACCCACTGAGTACAGACAAAGTAATCAGAGACCTGGGGACACTCGTGACCTCTCATTTGACACCCATGTTGCCAAAGTGGTTGGATAGACTTCCTACCTTGCCCACCTTATCATGAAGGGATTCACATCCAGATCAAAAAGGTCATTGTACCCCTATACTCCTCCCTTATCAGGCCCATGACTGTGTACTATGCCCCATTTGGTATGTACCTCACCTGGCACTTGCAACAGCTAGGGGACCCCATAAGCCTCACCAGGAGGATCAAGGGTCCCCAAAAATTTCATATGCTGCCAGACTAAAGAAACTCTGCTCTATTCCATAGCATACCTACTTAGAGGTGATCTGTGCCTGAGTAAGGCCATGTCCAATCAGGAATTGATGGCTGTTCCACCTCAAAATCCAAATCCATCAGAACCACAACAGCTACAGATTTAAACCTCAGCACAAATATGAATAGGACATGTGGGGCAGATCCATAACTCAGAGGCTTCCCATACTGTGGAACAGGATCCCAGTTCATGTTAGGCAGAGACCCTCACTGACCCCTTCATGGAAATTTTGGGGGGGGGGTTTCCCGGGGGGGGGGGAAAAAAATTTTTTTGGGGGTTTTTTAAATAAAAGGGTTTTTTTTTTTTTCCCCCCCCTTTTAAAAAAAAAAAAAATTTTTTTTTTTTTTCCCCCCCCCCCTTTTTTTTTTTTTTTTTTTTTTTTTTTTTTTTTTTTTTCATATTTATACAATGATAATAATAATATATATATATATTTTTTTTTTTTAAAAAAAAAAAACCAATTTTAACATCCATTACTGTACAACCTACTTGTACATTGCACTACAACCTACATTGCTATGTGCACATAGGTACCTTCACATACATATGTATGTAGAGCCTTCAGAGACAGTTGCAGTATGTCCCGCCCTATGCACATCTTCATATACATAGATACAGACCAATAACACATCTGGAGGGTTCACAGTATGTAGACTATTATACTAGTACTTTACATTACCTGTGTTTGTTGCAGGTTTTGGGGGGCCTGCATGAGTTGGCCTGCTGTTCCCCCTTTTTTTTTTGTTACTTTTTTTTAATTTTTTTTTTTTCTTTTTTCTTTCTTTCTTCTTTTTTTTTCCCCCCCTCTCTCTCTCTCTCTCTCTTTCTCCCCCAGGGGTAATAAAGTTTGATGGTGGACTGGGGGTACGGATGCTTTTTAGGTTTTACACCATTTTGGGCCCTACCAATTGTTAGCCGTTTATAAATTTCATCCCTGTTTTTAGGACAGTTCTAGGTTTAGGAAAGGGATAAAATCGTTATAGGGCCCTTTTTGTTTGGGGGGGGGGCCCCTGGTTTGTGTGGTGTTCTTATTAAAGGGGTTGGGAGCCCCAATTTTTGGTGTTTGTAAACCCGAAGATTTTTCTTCAGTTTCCTTCCCCCGTGTTCCCCCCCTTGGATGTAAACTGAATAGTGTTTGTTTTGGGGTTTGTGTTTCCTTGGGGGTTGTGGTTCGGGTTTGCATGGCCCTTCAATTTTGCTTCTTCAAATTTTGGGCCCTTTTTTCCCCCTTTTATGTGCTATGCTTTCCTTAAATTTTCTTCTTTTTATTTTATTTTTTCAAACTTTTGCGCAAATCTTTTGGGGTTTATGTTTTGTTTGGTGGGGTTTTCCTAGGGGTTTGGCCCTGGTTGGGGTTCATTACAGGTATTTGACATTGTACACCTGTACTTCCCGGGGCATTTTTATAGTCATGGAAAGGTAATACAATTCTCCAATGTATTCATTTCCAGGTGCGTGGGATTTACATTGTTTACTACACCTTTTTCCCAAGTTGCTATTCGTTTTTATTACCATTGCAGTGTTTAATTTTTTTCCCCTGAGTAAATTTCCGGGTGCAGTGGGGGACGTTTACATTTTTTTCACACAACATCCCCGTCTCATCACAGTTCTATTTTCCAACATTAATTGGCAGTTTTATCCTGCCTTTTTGTGTTCTTGCCAATCCTTACATTATTCCTATATAAATCTGGGTTTTTTAAAGTCTTTTTAAAAAACCCCTGAGACAGTTTCAGCTGTTTGGACTAGAGTATTTTTTCTTAACCACTAAGTTTTTCTTTTAGACAAGCTTTAAGCAGTAGGTTAGGGTGTTGCGACTAGGCCAAGGGCCTGGGTTGAGACAAAGGGTTTTTTTTTGCTGCTGGAAAATACGGCCCTTTATTCAATGACAAGGGACTTTTAAGAGGGAAGGGAGTGGGTGGGGAGGCACAGGCCTGGAAAAAGGGGTTTTGGGGGAAGCAAAAATGCATTTTTTTCCGCCTTTTTTTTTGGAAAAAAAAAAGGGGGGAAAAGGGAAATTGAAAAAAAGGGACAAAATAAAGTGGAAAAAAAAATGGGGTTTTTCAGGGGAAAGTAAAAGGCCCCTGTGCCCCCTTTTTTTTTAGCAAAGTGGCATATTTTTAAATTTGGGGGAAATTTTCCTTCCCCCCCGGGGAGGTGTAGGACAAAATAAAATTTGGTAAGCCGTAAGCAGACAGAGCAACAGGTGAAAAAGGGGGGCATGTTTGGGGTAATTTTTTTGGGGACGATGTTTTTTTTTTAGGGAGAGGGAGAGGACAGGAATTTGGATCAGGAGGTGGGAGGTTAAAGCAAAAAAACCGTGCTAAGGGGGGGGGAGACACGTGGGGGTTCACAAATTACGGGAGGGGGAATCTGACCCTAGCCCACAGGGCAACGGGTGAGATCCCCCCGGGCAGTTGCCCCGGACGCCCAAGGGGGGGCTCAGGTGGGGACAGGCCCCCGGAGGGCCCCCGCCTAACTGGGAGGGGCCCAAGCCAAATGGATTTATAAATGGGCATGGAGGGGGAGTGGATTTTTTTTCCCCATTGCAGAGGGGGACCCCCTCCCCCATTCCCCCATGGACAGGGCCACCCAAGGGCCCCCACATCCACATGCCGTGAGGTGGGAAGGTGGGATTATTTTTTCAGGGAAATGCAAAACCCTTCACAATTTGTTGAACACAGCATTGTTTAAATTTAAAAAACCCATAAACCCATTAAAAGAAGATAAAATGTAATTTTAAAAAATAAAATAACAACTCATTAATCAAAGGGTCATTTATGTTTCAGGGAATGCACAAAATACAGCAAATTTATGAACCCAAAAACAAATGTAGGGGGTTAATTTAATAACATCCCCTTTATAAATTATTTTGGTTTGGGGGGGTAAGAAAAATTTTTATTCCCTTAAATCCCTTTAAACTGTAAATTTTTATCAAAAAACCATACATCTGCAATTTCCATGGAAATTATCAGTTGGGAAAATTTACTCTACTAATAACATTTCTTTTTTTCTCACATTCATTCTTCTGTTACTAACTCCGTAATTTTTTTAAGGTTAAAAACTTGGTGTTTTTTTCTCAACCTACTTTATTTAAATAGAGAAAATATCCCGTTTTGGGGCAAATTCCAGTTCATCTTTTTCCAAAACATTTTTGCTGTTTGGGTTTCCCCCAATTATTTCACTGTTACTGCGTTACTTTATTGGAGTTATTAAAATTTTTTTATTCATACCTTTTAATCCACTTGTTTTATTTTTAAAATTTGGATTAACAGGCTTTATTACATGTTTTACAGTTTTAAAATCCTTTCCAAAAGTTACTTTGGCATTTTAAATTTTAAAGGGAAAATTTCACTTTTTCCAGCTTTTACTTAAATTTTTCCCGGGTTTTGAATTATATTCGGTGGAAAACCATTTTGCTTGTTTTATTTTTATTTTTGGACACTGCACCATTTTAATAAATATTGAAATCTCTTTAAAGTTTTTATTTTATTAATATACTAACTGACTCTTTTGGCGTTCCAATTTTTCGTTCGGAAAATTTCCGTGGTGGGGCCCCGCCTACGGGATGGTGAGACTGTACACCTGACTGTTAAAAAAATTTAAAAATATTGGAAACCTCCCAAAATTTTAGCGGTTTTTCTTTCAAAATTCTGAATTTTGTTGGGGGGAGCCCCTTGGATCCAATTTGTTGGCCCTTCCTCTCTTTAGGGGATTGGTGAACCGTTCCCATCCTTGGTTTTTGGGGGTGGGGAAAATTGCCCCTCCCACCCTACCCTTTTTGCCCCCGGATGGCCCCTACCTCTTCATGGCCCAAACCATATATTTGGCTTAATGCCCCCCCTCTTGGCCAACTCCCCCCCCTAATCCCTCCTGACTGAAAAGGTTCCCTAGTTAGCTTTTCCCCCTGGGGTTTTAAAATTTTTTTTTTTCCCAATTTCTGTGAGGCCCTTTTGGAATTTTTAAATTCCAAAACCTGTTTGCTGTTCTTTTCCATTTTTCCCATTTAGCTTTACGCTTTTGGCCCGTCAGGCTTTTTTCATACTTTGCTATGGGCAGGGTTCCGAGTTAACCTGGGCCCCATATTTTAACTGTTAACAGGGTAATGGCTTTAAACATTTTAACCTTTCTCAACCCCCGGTTAGCTTGTTGGAGTAGTCGCAAAAGGCACCTGGCTTGTTTGGTTCCCCCATTTCCTCATATACTGGGCCATTTCACATTTAAATTTAACCCCCCCCCTATTTTCAGTTCCCCTTTCCCCCTGGATATTTTAATGTTCCCCCCACCTACGGCTTAAATCAGCTTGTTAAATATTTGGTTCTTTTTTTTTTTTTTTCCCCTTTCTTCAAAATACTGGCCCCCAACATTTTTTTAAAAAAAAATTTTTTTTTTTAAATAAAATTTTTTCATTTATTTATAAATTTGATGTTTGGGGTAACCCTACCCCCTCTTCGTGGGTTTACCCATGTATTCTTTGGCTTCTTTGCAATTTTTTCTTTTTGCCCCTATCAACTTTTGTGGGGCCAGCAAACAGATCAGGGCAAAACTTTAAAACTTTAAAAATAAAAAGCTTTTAATTTTTTTTAAAAGTCTTCATGGTTTTTTTGGTTTTTTACTTTACACATCTTTGGGGGTTTTTTACTTTCTCTTTGGGGGGGCCTTTTAGGGGGTTTTGGGAAGCCCCCACTTTTAAAGGTTATTTGTATTAATTATGAATTTGCCCACCCAAAATTTGGTCCTTAAGCCCTTTAACCCTTTCCGGAGGTTTGAAACCCCCCTTCTTTACCTTAACCTTTTTAAAATTTTACTTATCACAAGATCTTTTTAAAATAATTTTTTAAAGAACCAAAAATGTTATTTTTGAAATTTCTCAAAATAAAAAAGAAGAAATAATTTAAAATGTATTTTTTGTTAAAAATTTTTAAACCAAAATTTTTTTCATTATTTGGGCATAAAATTTTTGGAGTAAAAAGGCTACCTTTTTAAAAAAACATCAAAATTTACAGAATTTTCACTGAAATTTTACAAATTTTTTTTTTTGCCCAAAAAAAGTTAAAAAGAACCCCCCAAAATTTATTTTTGAGACTAAAAAATTTTAAAAAATTTTTATTTTTTTGATTTATTTTTCTTTTTTTCAATGGAATTGGTATAATGAAAATTTTTTCATTACCCTATGACAACCTTCAAAAAAAACAGATGTTTTACAAAAACTCATGAGAATTCGGAAAACTTAGAAACCAAACCCCGGTAATTTTTGATTTTAAACTTAAAAAAATTTGGGGAAAATTTGGTTTTTTCTCCCCCAAAAAATTTTTTTTATTAAAAATTTTAATTATAAAATTAAATGTAAAAAATTTATCTGTTTTCTATCGCTTTAAAAAATTTAAAAAAAAATTTAAAAAACATTTAAAATTTTTATTCTAAAAAGAAATTTCAATAATGGTAAAAAAAGAATTTTAACCATGGGCAACAGTCCGGGGGGAAAAACTTTTTCTTTTAAAATGAAAAAAGGTATTTAAAAAAAAATTAAAAAACATTAACTTTAAAATTAAAAATTGGCCCAAAGGTTTTAATTTAATTTTTAACCAGGGCCCATGAAAATTATTATTTTTTTCGTTTAAAAGCCAAATTTTAAAAAGTTCTAATCTTTTAAATAATTTAAAAAAAATTTTGATAAAAAAAAATATTCCATTACAATCAGTATTCTACAAAATCTAATAATTTGATTTTTGGGAAATAAACTTCCAAACTAGCATTCATGGAAAAATAAGGGTTTAATCAATATATGTATTTTTTCTCTATTTAAAAAACCCCCTTTGTGCTTTTTTCTTTTTCTTTAAATTTCAAAAATTTTTTCACCCCTTTTTTTCAAAGTTTCAGTAACCCATTTTCCAAAACCCTTCCAGAAAAAAATTTTGCTGGAAAAAAATTTTTTTCCCCCTTTAAATCAGTTTTTAAATGTCTGGTAACCCCCTTTAAATTTTAAAATTCAAATGCATTGGAAGTTAATAGTCTTAAAAATACGGGATGGGGAATTAAATTTCATATATAAAGGCTAGTTCAATTTTCAGCTGGGGTGCCTTCTGTACAGAGTCTGCATGTCCTCCCTATGTTCCTATGTGTTTCCTCCAGGTGCTCTGGTTTCCTCCCACGTTACAAAGACATGTGTCTGGAGTGTTCCTCCCCAGGCCTCTGCTGAAAATCAGCTTGTTCTGAGTCAGATGTTCCTGGTAAACAAATGTTAAGTAAATAAATAAATAATGCATTTGCCGACAGCTTGGGACAGTCCATTGGACATAGGTGTTCCTTTTCAGGAACTACCCAGGAGTACTGTCAAGTGAAAAAACTTAGCAGAGTCTCAAAGATGATAAATAAAAGCTGAGGGAATCAAGCTGTGTAGTACAGGAACCAGCTCATTATCAGCTCAAGGCCTACCTCATCTGCACTAAGTGCTAGACAAATTGTTGTAGCCCAGACTACAAAACTATGACTGACATTGGCAGGCTGCAATCCTCAGTGATTTACAAGAAGGAAAACAAGAGAGTTAAGGGAAATGTGGCAGTTGGTGTGGAGGATTAGGTTTCTTACTTCCCTTAGTCAAGGTTCAACATTTGACTCTAAACAAGCCACCTAACTAGAGAGTGCCCTCTAACTGGGGTGTTTCAAAACTCATTCTAACTTGTCTAAATCATCTACCCACAAAGGACAGGACAATCCTGCACATTTCCTGAACTAAAAAAACAATCCATGCTGGAGGAGACTTTGATGTGCTGCTTTGTTCCTGTTGCAAATTCAAATGTCCTGTTACATGTATGTGTTGGTCATATGTGCTTCTGGAGCAGAGCATTTCTGGGATTAGACAAGCAATGGGGCATTATTTTATAGCAACAATATTTTTTTTTAAAGTCAGTCAGGGCCTCCAACAAACATCAGGTCATAGGCAACAACCTTGGTTGCCTTGTACTGGATCCAGCTCTGAGGCCCAGTATAATAAAGTTCTAACAAAAGAAACCACATCTATTTCAAATGCATTTAGTTAGATAGATTGTACCACTTTTTCTCCTGTAACAGTTATGTAACTACAAGTTCAACACGGAAAATATCATATACGCAATAAACTGGCAATATACCTGAATGCTTCATAGTGGGCCGGATTCACGAAGGCTTGCAGGGAGTCTAAGAGCAGAGTAAGACTCCAGCCAGCCAACATGCCTGCTGAGCGATCCAGGAACAGCCGGCAGGGGCGTGCAAGAGAGCTCCTAAAACGACTCTTGCACGGACAGTGTTAGTTTATGCAAATTACCTCATTTGCTGCTGAAAGCTGTGCAAATGAGGTAAATTTGCGATCCAGGAAACACTAACCTGTCCGAGTAAGAGTAGTGTTATTTGTAGAAATGTACTCGGTTGGCAACTGAGTACCGTTCTACAAAAAGCAAAACGGAGCTATGACAGCTCCAAATAAAGGATGCATCCAGTTGAGGAAGCATTCCAATGGCCAAATATACTGCCATTGGCATTTTTGTCCGTTGCAAAATAATAAAAAAATATTTTTTTTTCCTCGAACTCCGATGTTTAAGCGTAGGGCAGCGCTGTGCAAACCTGTGGTGTTCTAACAACCCTAAAAACAAAAAATAAAAACCACAAATAGGTATTTTATTCAAAATATTCATCTGCCATGCAGGTGAACGGCAGGCTGAAGACAACATGACTACTGAGTAGTGGTTGTGAAGGGGGGGAAGCTCATTATGAGAGATGTAACCAAGCATTAGCAGGCAATCCTATGCAAATGAGTATAAGGATAGTGAATCCCAAATTTCCCTGCCATGTGAACCATGTCCCTAGAGTGTAAGATTAGGATTAGGGGAGTAACAGAGTAGAAGATAGGTGACATCATGAGGGGGTATGTATCAAAAAGACTGTAAGCTTATTGGAGCAGAGTGGCATGAGTTTGCTGTGAGTTACTCAGGACTGGAAGAGGCATGTCTACAGTTGTCTAAACTGAAACCCAGAAACCGAAGGTGTACGCCATGGCTATCACTGAAGTTTCTTGCAAAGATGCTTACACTGTGTGTGTGCCTGTAAACCGATCTAAGCTTGTGTGCGCATTTGTGCAACCATGTAAGCCTGTGTAAGGCTGTCTAAGCCTGTATGCACGAATGTGCACCCGCCTAAGCCCGTGTAAGCCTGTGTAAGGCTGTGTGCATGCGTGTGTGCTCGTGTGCGCGTGTTTGCGCTTGGTTGCACGGCGCTGCCCCCTGTGGAAACAGAAATGGGAAAAGGAAGGAAAAGAAGTAGTAGGAAGTTTACCAAGGAGAACTAGCAGAGCTGCCAGGTGAAATCAATCAGAATCAGCCAATTACACAGGCAGTACACTAGCCCAGCCCAGCACTTAATACACTGCAAACAACATTCCCCCATGTTTTTCTCAGAAACACTGCAACACTGCAGTCTACAAAGAGAAGTGAAAACTTAAAAAGCTTAACTGAGACAAAAAAATGTTAGGGGCTGCCACTGCTATTATAAGGCGACATGTGCAAGAAGCTCAGCGTGGTGCCATTGCGAATACTGCTGAGCGTACAGACCCAGGGTAACCTACCAGGGGCTACATGAGCAGGAGATAGTGGAGCACTATAGAGTGGACAGAGAGATCCTGCAGCAAATTTTTGAGCTGTGCAGACCACGCCTCACACACAGAACCAACAGAGGGGAACCCATCCCAGTGGAAACCAAGGTATGTGTTGGCCTAAGAATACTAGCAACAGGTACCTTCCAGAGACCAACTGGTGATATGATGGGGATTTCACAGGCATCAGCATCCAGGGTACTGCACCAGTTCCTGAATGCCATGTCAGCACATGTCGGCAATTATGTATATTTCCCCAGTTCCCTTGAGGTATTGGCCAGCAATATGCATCTCTTCCATCAAATAGCGGAATACCCTGAGGTAGTGGGTGCAATTGACTGCACGCACATACACATCAAAGCACCAGCCAGTGAGCGGGGTAGGGCCTACATAAACCGGAAGGGCTTCCACTCCATCAACTGCCAGGTCGTGTGTGATGCCCAGGGCATAATACTGAATGTGTGTGTTGGCTGCCCTGGAAGCTACCACGATTCCCATATCTGTCATCTGTCACAGCTGTATCAGACATTTGCCAGTGGGGACATCCCTGACGGTCACCTAGTGGGGGATGCTGGATACGCACTGGAGCCGTGGCTGATGATACCCATCAGAAATGCACACACACCTGAACAAGAACTCCATAATGAGGCACATGCACAAACACGAAATGTAATCGAGCATGTGTTTGGTATGCACAAGTCACAGTTCCATTGCCTGGACACATCTGGTGGAGCCTTGCAGTACTCACCAACTACATGTACCCAAATTGTCATGGTATGTGCCATGCTACACAATATGATCCTCCGAAAACAGCTGCAGCAGGAACAGCATGGGGTAGGGCCAAACAGCCCCCCACCATTGCCAAGGCCTGCACAGGCACAGCGTGACTCAGAGGAGGAACAACCTGAGCCTGCCACTGTAGGCAGAAGGAGGCATGCCCAGTATGCCTTGGCCTTGGCAAAGAGGCAACGCATAGCACATACACTGGCAGAGTAGGAACCCTGGAAATGATACCTCCCTCTGACTCGCACATAAAATAATAGGGATGCCTAACTTGACACTACCTGTTTCCAAACATGTATAGGGAGTGTAGTATGTGCATCCAACATAGGCAGCCCTGCAACACCACCCGAGGCATGATTGCCATGTTTTAAGCAATATAAAGCAGTGCTAAGCAGCTTTTACCAATATCTAGTATATGTAAACAAAATTGCTCATGCCAACTAGCAACGTCGAACGCGTTGAGCAATGTTGGGCAAGGTTGGGCAAAGTTGAGCAAAGTCAGTTAAACATGCTCATATCTGCTTTACTGTTCCTTAAGCAGTCTGGTCTGCCCAGCATGAAAATAAAAAGCAATGACAGGGCTCGAACCCAGGATACTGTGCACTATAGTCACAGTACTGAACCACTAAGCCATGATAGCAGGACAATTGTACACTAATGCAAACACAAAGAAATGCAGTATCATATCCCTAAAGAGGCAAATGGGTAACCTCCCCCACACGCCTATGCAGACAGAGAACATCAGGCTATGCAGTGTGATGTGGGTTGTGTAGGCTATGAAGTCGCAGTGTAATATACGTGACATTGGACGCTAACATCTGTAGTACAGTAGTATGTCTCAAGCCACTACGATAGGCAACAGTACAGACTGAAATGGTGTCCTGTACATAGCAGTGCAGGCATAGCAAATGTGTATAAGTGTCAGGTGAAACCCACATCCTATGTACACCCACAGTAACAATCAGGTGTGCCCCCAGGTAGAAATGTACAAAAAATAGCTGTCCCCCCTGTATGTAGAAATGTTGATAAGTCTATGCAAAGTGTTGCATGGAAGCCCTACAAGCAGAGCATGACCCCTGTTGATCTATGACACAAAGGTGAGCCCTGCTGTAAAAATACAACTTGATTTTCCATACACATATAGTATAAATGTCTATACCGGGCGTGCTCACACACTCCAACAAATGTAGTGGATTCCATTCAGCATCACACTGAAAGGTCATACTGGGCATGCTCACACACTTAAAGAAACAAAGCAAATGTCAGACAGCAACATACTGAGAGGTCATACTGGGCATGCTCACACACAGGCTAAATACGGATGTGATAATAAGGGATCTATGGACAAATGTGGATAGTCATCTCTACTTCCAGAAACACATTCACAAAGTGGTCAGAAAATCATGCTATGTGTTCACACAAACTGCCAAGGTCTGTGCATGTAGGTCAAAGGAGGTTTCCACTACTCAGCAGTCATCAGACCTGTCACAGAGTACCACAACACACTTGCGATGAATCTGACTAGGCACGTTCAGCAGCTAGAAAGACCAATGAAGTACCTTAACAAGAGGATTACTGGCCTCAGATAGTTGCCCCATGCAACAAGACTAAATGTAACCCAATCTGTACTCTGTTGCATACTGTCTACTCAGGAGATCTCTGCCCAACAGACAGGTTCACGTCATGGTTACACTCAGATCTGTTCTGAGTTACAGCTCAATGGCAATAAATGTACAGAGCCAACTGATATTGCCAACGTCCTGGCAGACAGGATCACTATTAATTTTACCCCCCTCTCACCCATGAAAGAGCACATCTCTATAATGGAAGACTGCAAAGTTGCTGTCATCACGGCCGCACAGGTAATAAACACTCTCCAAACCAGTATCACAGCAGCCATGGGACCAGATAACTTCCCAGGCTATGTAGTATCTACTTCCCTGAAGTAAACATTAACATGGCAGGTCTGTGGCTGCTGAAGTTTCCAGAGGACTGTAAACTAGGAGCCATAATTGTAAACACAAAAGATGTGGACATCCTACAAAAGGGCCTCACTGAGACAGATGGTTGTTGTCAAAGCCATGGGCTCTAGCTCAATGCCAAAAGGTGCATTGTCATCCCCTTTGTTAAAAACTCTGTAGCCAAGAACTACAACATAGGTGGCAGTATACTTCACACTGAAAGTGTGACAAGAGACCTTGAGTCACAGGTGGAAAGTGGATACAACTGTGATAATCACATTCCCACAGTAGTCAGGAAACCCTCCTATGTGGCACACCTCATCACAAAATGTGTCTCATGCAGAATAGAAGAGGACAATGTTCCCCAATACTCATCACTCACTAGAACTATAATAGGGTACAACGCCACTGTTGCTATGTACCTCACAAGACAACTACAACAACTGGAAAGCCAGCAGCAATACCTCACAAAGTGCATTAGCAGCCTGAAATACATGCCATACACAGACCATCTCAAAATGCTCCATCCGTACTCCCTTGTATATCGCTTACTCAGAGGTGATTACTGCCTAACATACAAAGCTATGTCAAACACAGAGCTGTTGGATATGCTCCACATAAAACACTCACAATGCCTCCGACCTTTGGACCCAAAACCATGAGTGAAATACAAAAGGAAGGGGTGTACCCATTTACCTTATGGATTCCCACACCTTCAGGTTAGTGGCACAGCATGAGGCCTTGAAGACCATGCAAGTGCAACTAACATTGGCCAAAGCTGCCCATCAGATTGTAGCCTGCTACAGATCACGTACCTTGTCTCAGGAACCTCATGCAGTATTCCAGAGAACAGTGGAAAATATAAAGGTCCTATCAAACAACACTATATGAGAAGATTACAACTACCCAAACAGTGAGTGGTGGAATTACTTGTGTACAACGTCCTTTGCCCAATGTTTCCTAGAGTTTAATATCCCTAACACCCTGGAATAGCTGGTCACCATGCCCACTAGAGGTGACAACATACTGGACATGATCATCACCAACATGGGGTACCAGTGTTCCACTACAGAGATAAACCCCTCGCTGGTAATATCAGATCATGAAGTAATCACACTGGACATCCACATCCGGCCCCCCCACCCAGTCAATGAAACCACTGTGAAGACATTTGCAAAAGCAAACTGCACACTTCCCAAGACCAAAGTGGAATGTTCCAAAGCCCTCTTGTTATAGGATAATGGTATACAATCTGCAGAATCATTTACAAGTGCATCCTTTGAGCATCTACAGGGATGCATGGAATGAGACGTCACAAATAAAACCAAGATGCACTCTTCCAAAAATAGCACAACAATCAGGTGGTTGTTGCCCATAAATAAGCTAGACAACAGAAGGAGAAAACGAACACATGATAGAGCCAACTTCACTAAAGGAAAGGCATCACTGATCATTATTAGGAAGAAACAATGATCGCTCATAAAATAATCCAAGGACAGTTTCTAAAGACAAATAGCCAAGGAATGTAAGAATAACAACCACAAAGCCTTCGGTAGCTATACCAGACATGTAGGTGTCAACTTCCAAATATGCTGTCAGCTACTGAAAAAAGGAAAGAAATACACCAAACCAGCTTTCATTGCCCACATCCAGGGGGACAAGTTCAGTGCAAACTTCCCCCCATCACCCCCAAAAGGGCCTGTGTCCATCACAGAAGGATGCAGAGCCCCAGACATCATGGGCATGCAGGTAAAGACAGCCCTCACCAAAGCTAAGAACACAGCATCAATGTGACTGGATGGTGTCCCAGGCTGCGTCTTACACTAGGCCCATGAGGAACTAGAGCCTCACCTACATTCACTGTCCAGACACAAGCATACCACAGGCTGTGTACCCAAAGAATGGCATACACAAACAGTCATCCAGCTCCACAAAGGGGGTGCCACAACAGAACATGGACACCATTGCCCAATATGTCTACTCAGCCTGGTCTACAGAGCTATTGAGCAAATTGTCATGAAACCCATAAACAGAGACATTGGAGACTTCCAGACACTGGACTCTCCACAACTTCACCTTGTTAAAGTCAGATCCTGGCTCCTAAACCTAGTTGACTTATTTCAAACAGTTATCAAGGACATAGATGGAGGTGAAAGTAGTCCACACAGCCCACCTGGACCTCACGAAGGACTTTCTACACCATTCCCCACTCCGTCATCATGAACAAGCATACCAGCTGGAATATTAACAGCTATGTCGCAGGATGGGTGGCCAAGTGACTCACAGATCAAACACACATGTTCAGAGTTGCTGGAGCCATGTCTAATTCTAAGCCAGTCACAAATGGTATCCACAGGTTTATTCCAAAAAACACTCTAAAACACGATAGCAACACAATAATCCAAGACTGCCAAAAGAAATCAACTAATGGTTCTGTGTATAACAGTTTTGTGTATCCTACTTGTTCGAGTTCTCGGATCAGGTTGGGCTGAATTTGTGCTTAGTGTTCTGTGCTTTACTCCATTTACAAATGGTATCCCACAGGTCTTGGTCCTGGGACCCCACCTGTTCAGTAGATACTGCTCAGAAGTACAGACAAGCATGGAAGGTGTAAGGCTGAACAGGTTTGCAGATGAATGGTAAAAGTGGTCCATAATCGACTGTATGGCTAACACAGACATCCTCCAGAAGTGTCTTACAGAGACAGATACCTGGTGTCAAAACAATGCCCTCAAGCTGAATGCCAAGGAATGCACAGTCACCCCCTTTGGGTACAACAAAGTGCACACAAATTACCACATAGGTGGTAATCCAGTATGTACGGAGAAGTCATTATGGTGCTGGGGACACAGGTAGATAGCAAACTCCCCTTTGATGATCACATGGCCAAAGTGTTTAGACATTCCTTCAATGTAGCCCACCTAATGTAACCCACTTTGTATAGTCTGATGATGTCACCATCCTACAAATATACCTGTGGAAAGGATAACTCATAGTAATGTGTATAGCGTGGCATGTAAATGCATACTTCTATAGTATCATAAAGTAATTAGGTAGTGGTTTGAATCCTGCACTTGACAAGTGTGTGGGGTCTCCTTGGGAAGGAGCAAACATTTTGGAGAGTAGCAAAACACCTTAAAAGTGGTAAACTAATCTTTGTCAAGTCTTTTTGATGTCACCATCCTACAAATATACCCGTGGAAAAGAGAACTCCCCGTAATGTGTATAGCGTGTCGTGTTAATGCGTACTTCTCTAATATCATGAAGTAGTTAGGTAGGAGTTTGAATCCTGCACTTGACAACTGTGTTTGTGTGCGGTCTTCTTGTGAAGGAGCAAACTTTTAGCAGAGTAGTAAAACACCTTAAAAGTGGTAAACGATCCTTTGTCAAGTCTGATGATGTCACCATCCTACATATATACCTGTGGAAAAGCAAATTCACAGTGATGTGTATAGCACAACATGTTGATGCGTACTCCTCTAGTATCATGAAGTAGTTAGGGAGGGGTTTGAATCCTGCACTTGGTGAGTGTGTGTGCTCTATGTGTGTGACAGTGTTGGTCAATGTGCTGGGGATTTTGCTTTTACTACCATATGACATATCAGTAGGCATTGCACATGTGAGGTAGCTGTGAGGCAAATACATATACGTACATGTTACCTCAATTATTGCATGTGTGGGAACCCTGTTTTATCCAAGTACACAGCTGTCATCTTTGCCAAACTGTGCTGCTGCTTCACAGACCTTAGGTCACATCTGTATGCTTGTGACAAGGCCAGCCACTGCAGTGATGCCTGGCCTAGGTCATCCGTGTCACACACACTCATTACGGTTTCTATTGAATTGTGTGAGTGAGGGTTTATGGCCGAGGTATATGTCAGACCTGCTCAAACGCAACAGAGTCTGTCAATGATGACAATGCATTATAGGTGTACAACAACCTTTGTGGACATGCATGCAGACCCCTTATTGCTTATGTGATCCACTGAGGGATTTCAAAATACCTTAGGGAATGTGATTATCAAAGGAGAGATGACGTAACACTAGTTTGCATGTACACATCTGTACCTGTTCATCATGTTGGTGGCTACTACCTATGTGGTACTGTGGGGATACTATGTTTCGTAAAGGTGGATGACTATGCTTAGTTTGGCCTATAGCTTTACAGCATGGGTTTGACAACAGGTATCTGTCTGTATGATACCCTTGTGGAGGATGTGTGTGTCACCTGGAGAATGCAGTATAGGCCACAGTATGCATTAGCACACATGGACAGACATATCCCTACTGTGATTGCTTGTACCTAAGAGAGCCATATGCCGAACAGGAGTAGTCTCAGTAATGGGTGCAGCTGAATACCACTGGTTACTGGCATAGTATAGTACCTGAAGGATCCAAATGTTGCTGTGTGCCCTACATCTGTGTGTCAGTTGTCAAGACATCATCTAACAATTGGTTATGGTCAGGCTGTTGAAGTCATGTATACTACCAGAATTCAAAACAATGACATATAGTAACAGTATCACCCTCAGCACAGTATCAAACCATGTCATACACACATGTGTAGTCAGGTTCCAAAATGTGTGTAGTACAATGCATACTGGCCACCAATAGAAACTATGGAGTGTTACTGTGTAATACAGAGCATGTCACCCTGCCCATGTGTCCACTATGCACATACATGCAGACAGTGCACCTCCACCATTTTCACAACTGTACACCTGCAAATATGTGCTACACACATCCCACACATACTGTCCACTCTCTAACACATGCTGCCAATACTGCACACATCAGCCAAGTGGCACGTGGGCGGACAATATACAATTGGAACTAACACTGGTGTAAACAACACTACAATGACAATCATATCTTTAATGCATCATGCCTGCTCAGATACACCTTGAAGCATATCATTACACTCTACTGCTGACAACATGCTAACATTGCTATACTGCTATAAAGACACCCTGTGCATCAGCAACATGGTAGCCTGTTCCTGCATCGATGTTACAGATGACAGGAGGTGGCACAGGTTTCATCATATGCACAGGGTGTGTTGTTGGTTTGCCAGAGGCCTACAGTGAGCCATCCAATCAACGTGTGTGTGTGTGTGTGTGTGTGTGTGTGTGTGTGTGTGTGTGTGTGTGTGTGTGTGTGTGTGTGTGTGGGGCAAGAATACTGGTATGGGTCAATGTTGATGTAATGTGTGTGGGTATGTGTTAGCCCAAGGTGTCTGGATTATGTGTGTGTGTGTCTGCATGCGCACAGTTCCTCCATGTGGCTGCCACATATGGGTATTTGTGGGACAGCCACAGACTGTACCTGTGAGGCTTTACAGATCACCGTCTCTGGCCACGGATATGGTACCTGTGCCTGGCAGGGGTGCTACTGACACTATCAGGTACTAAGCCAGACTGGGTACTATCCCCAGAGGTAGACAGATGTACACTGGACCCAGTGCACGTGGTCTTCTAGGACGTTCTATAGACAGCCCACCCCCACCATTGCTGGGGCTGGTACTGGCACTATGGAAGCAGCAGTTGCTTGAGGGACATCCGCGGTGACTGCCAGCTGCTGATTTTGCTGACATATGTCCACGTCGATGACTCAACCGCCCCGCACTGTCCTGACACATGGACATGACATTGCGGAGGACATCTAATGTCTCTCCCCAATGTCTATCGGTGATCTCAGTGTAATTACGAATGGCACCAGCTAAGTCATGGATACTGTCTATTACAGCGGTGTTATGGGCCCTCTGTGCCCTTAGTCCCTATCTGATGTACCGTTCCATATGTTCCTGTGCCTCCATGACAGCCTGCAACATGCGTGAGGTTGTAAGACCTGTGGCACATCTGCCAATGGCATGATGAGCAGCAGTGCTCTGACGAGAACCCCTGGACATCTGCCTATGTGGTACCCTTCCAGACATCTGGGTATGGCTGCTGTGTTGGGATGCATGTGCCATGAATACCACACTGTCCTGGCCAATGCCGACTGTACGCTGTGCCTCTGCTAAGGGCATTGGTGATGGATGTATTGGCAGTATGACTGTGTGCATGGATGGGGTGGACACTTGTCTAGTGTCGATTGGTGGCCCAACGATAGACCCTGGCAAACATGCCTGTGCATCAACACACCTATCATCATTATCACTATCATGTTCAGTGACATCAGTTTCCCTGCTGCATTGAAACAGCCCAAAATCAGCACCTGTGAGAGGAAGACAGGAAACACACTTTACGACCTGTACATGATGTCGGCACACATGCACACATGAACACATGCACACATGCACACATGAACACATGCACACATGCACACAAATACACTCCTCACTAAAACAGACACACACAGACACACACACACACACACACACACACACACACACACACACACACACACACACACACACACACACACACACCACCAGCAATCCCGAACATACTCAATAGTGTGTGATGTTGGGGTACAGTATCACAAGCCAAACATTTACATCAAACGTGACAGCATGCAGGACGTGTGTTGCTCAACAGCATGCAGTGTGAGTGTAGACAGCCCTTGCTAATAACAGTATACATGGCTTTGATGCATGTGTGTTTTGTTCAGTGAATGGCCTCACCCTGGAATGCAATGTGTACATGGACACAACATTGCTGTGCAGGTATTAAAAGCCCTGAAATGTCCTGTGCAGCATCAGTCACAGGTATACATACCATGGCTGGATGTGTATCAGTGTGTCACATAGATATCTATTTCTGATTAGAGCATCAGTGACTTTAGCAGATAATTGTGGATACAGGTGTAGCACATGCATGCTATGTATGCACACAGGATGAGTGGTGCATGTATACCTGATGGAATACCATTGCTCAACATAGCCATTGTACAGTGGTTATGGTGAGTGTAGGACATATTGTGGACATGCTAGTGCCAACCATGACATGGCATGCTACCACACAACTGCAACATGAAACATGACACATACACAATGTGTGTCATGTGACCTATAAACTCTATAGCATTACAAGACATATGTGTGTCACTTTCTACAAATGGTGATTACTATGCATATTGTGTATAGGTGCATATTTCTGCACACACACAACATAGAGGTGCATAGCAATTCATGTTATGTTGTGGCCACTGTAACTGGATGGGGTGTAGTACCATGAGCCATCATCATGCAACATCATGTGGTCACTCAAGGCTACTAATGTGTGCCAGACCAGCACATAGCATGCTGTACCTGAACTGCAGTACCATGGCTACATTCACCATTTCATGGCCAGTTGTTACATGGGTTTGTGAGGTGCCCAATAGGGGGTATTGCCTAACATGAATGTGTTATGTGTTGAAGAGTGTTGCACAGCCACATGTGAGGCATCTATCCTGTAGTGTGACCTTACAGCGGGTGTCTGAATATGCCATGTGTAGCATGCATTATGCGTAGGTGTGCTACGTGCACATGGCCTACACCTCACCTATGACATGCACATTTAATTAGCAATATTGAAGGTATAACACACTCACCAGCATGGGTCTGCTGCCTTGCTGTCACACCAGAGGGACCTACAAGGATACCAGACACTTTGTCAGTGGCAACAACTGTGGCATTGCTACTGTGTGTTTGCAATCTTACAGTAGTACAACAGTTGACAGTCACCGGCCTACAGATTGTATTCCTAATTATTAGTATTGCACAACACTAGGCACCACATCATGTAACTACACAGTACACATCTCACATAAGCATGCTCTACCAATAGAGGTAACAGTATTCTACAGCTATGCCATGTTACCTGCATGCTCCATGTCAACTTGCTGGGTGGCTCCAGCCTCCATGATGATACATGTTACTTGTTGTGGTTGTTGTTGGCCAGGAGCCACCTGGCTCAGGATCAGCTCCTCCACTCTGGTGAGGGGGGATGGATGGCCACTAACAGTATTACCAGTATACCACACTAGTCGTTGATGGCAGACCCCTGCCTAACATATGTGCACATTCATTAATATAGGTGGCATACTGCTGTACTATACTATACATGTTGCTAGATACGCAGTTATATCCTGTAACACACATATGACTAAGGCCATGCTACAGGCATACCCACACACACATCAGACATACATACCAGACACAAAGGTATGGCAACACAGGTGACCTTTACCTGTGTACCTTACAGTACTGTGTGTCAGTAGTTACCAGACCTTATGCCTGAGGTATGTAATCTGTGAGGACTACAGGGAACACACATAACAGTGGTTCCAATAAATGTGGACGTACACCATACTGTGCTGTTTAGGCATACAGCTTCAGGTAGTACTACAGTTCATACAGGAGTTGGATTCACCAGCAGTAACACTCAATAAGCATACATGTACTGCTTTAGCCTACAATGGGACACCCCAGTCGACAACAAGGGACTATGTCAGACCATATGGCATACTGCTTTTTCTGCCTAGCAATTGCATACACATCTTTTGCTGGGATCACAGCTAGGACACATAATACCATGACAGAAACAGTTTCCCACTAAGCTATCACACATATACCGAACTCTGACACATTCACCATTACATTCACCATCACACTCAGTCAACCTCACATAGCAATTATTGCAACAAGTACATGTGGATGTGTATCACTTCATAGGTGGGTAAGAGGCTAGTGGCCCTTGGGCCTATAGAACACTAGCCATATGCTACCCTGCCCTTTGACACACAGGTAATTACATTTCACGTGGCCCTGTCAAGCAGAGACACAGAGGTGATTGCCTGGATGTATTCACTATCTCCCATACAATCTTCAGGATTATTTATGACGACTGCTAATTAGGAGCTTTGTTTGCTATGGATAGTTGGTTTGTTCCAGAGTGTGGGATGTCTCTGAGATAGGAATCTATCCCTCCAGCATGTGCTGTTTATTGTGGTCAAAGGGTTTGGGTCCCTAGAGTGTGTAGCTTGTAGAGATTGTGATCTATATACGTGGAGCATGTCCAACAGATCTGGGTTTGACATAGCTTAGTATGTTAAGCAGAGGTCACCTCTGGGTAGGTGGTATGTGACACAGTCTAGTTGTGGATTTGTGGGACGGTCTGCATAGGGCATCTGTTTGACACAGGTATTACTCTTTGTGAGGTTTGTCTCTGTCCTTTCCACTTGCTGTAGATGTCTTGTGAGGTACATACCACATGGGGCATTGTACTCTATACTGGGTTTTATGTGTGTGGAGTAGAGGGGAACACTGACCTATATTTCCCTGAATGATACGCCTTTTGTGATGATGTGTGCCACGTAGACGGATTACGTGACTAGTGTGGCACTGTGACTATCGAAGGGGAGACTACTGTCCACCTGTGTCCCATGATCTCTTATTACACCTTCGGTGTTAAGTAGACTACCACCTATGTGGTGGTTCATGGGTACTGAGTCTTTGCAAGAAGGGATGCCAATGCAGTGTCAACATAGAGCTTGAGTCCATGGCTTTGTCACCAGGCATCTGTTGCAGTAATTATGACCCTGTCTCTCTCTCTCTCTTTATATATGTATATATATATATATATATATATATATATATATATATATATATATATATATATATATATATACACACATACATATAAACATCCATTGGTGTACATATAGATATACATATAGGCACAAATACAGTCCACCTTTCATGGTGGGAATATCAAGTATGGGAAGGTTGTGAGGTATACAGTTATGTCATAATATTGCACAGTGTTGTGCGGAATGCATTGAAGGTGTTCTCAGCCCATGTAGCTTTAGCAGGCCTCACTGGCTGCAACACTGCAAACCTGACGAATCATACCCACAGCATTTAACCACCACATGTCATATACCAGCACTGTATGGTGTCTGGTCTGCCACACACTATAACCTACATAGAAATATGCACATAACAACCTTCAACAACATATATATATATATATATATATATCCACCTTTCACAAACAGTTGCAGTATGTCCCTTGCTCAATGCACATGTACAGATGCTAACATATCTGACACGGACAGATCTCTCCATATGTGTGTGCCATACACACATAAGGACCACACTGTTGTAAGTCCATGCACCTCACGGCTGACCTGTTGGGCCTTGCTGCAACATGAACAGGTGTCACATGTGAGCACACAGTAATATTAGAGGGCGTATATATAGCTGCTAATGCTGAAGTAGCATACTAGCCTGGTACAGCTGTTGCCAATGCTAAGCTACACGTTAATATGACTATCATGCATTTGTTACTCTGTCACATCCATGTTTGCATAACCGTATGGGCTACTACCCCAGACAGACATTTTACACACTACTGTGCAGAACACAGATAACATGGATCAGATGTTTGACATTTAATGCTGAACTACATATGTCACTGTCACTTCCCATTGCACACAGCTACACACTCATTTCTCCATGCCAGTAGTTATGCAGGGCATCTGTGCATTGATACGTACTGCTGCCACATATGGATGATTCAAACTATGTAGAGTACTCTTCATAAACATCTACTATATTCCAGTAAATACATAGCTGTTACATACCTTTCCTTTGTATGTGTTCATATTTGTTGTCGTATATATTGAATTAAGTTTTCAAGGTATATTTGTTTCTCAATATATGTTTTCTTTTCAATATATTTTTTTCAATAGATTTTTATTTCAAAATATATTTCTTTTCAATATATTTTTTATTTCAATATATATTTTTTTCAATATATTTTCTTTCAATATATTGTTTTCAATATATTTCTTTTACAATATATTTTTTCAATATTTTTTTCAATATATTTTTCTTTCAATATATTCTTTTTTCAATTTTTTTAATATATTTTTCAATATATTTTTCAATATTTTTTTTTATATATAATTTTTTTTGTCAGTATATTCATTTGCTTTCAATATATTCTTTTTGTTACCTTTTTTTACATTACATCACTTTTTCTTTCGAAATATTTTCTTTGGATCCTTTTTCTTTATCTCTGCTGTAGCTGTTGTCTGCCTCTGCATGCATCTGTGGGTGTGTGTGTGTGTCTCTCTCTCTCTCTCTCTCTCTCTTCCTCCGTACCTGCAATGGAATGATTGCATATGTGGACAGCAAGTACAGACTACTTTTATAGGTATCTGCACATGTGCATGTGATGGCCTCTGTACCAACTAGTGGCCACCATTTGGCAATTGCATGCAGCCTGCTGTGTGGTACTTGCAGTACTCACTGTTATAGCAACCCAGTGCTATAAATTGCTAGGTCAGGTAGGCGTAGCCCTTTCAGATTTCCAAAGTGGGGACCATGCTTGCTTTCTGTGGACACCGTTGTGTAAGTCAGAAGGTTGGTATACTTCTTCTAACTGTTGCTAGGGGTGTAGCCAGTTATTTGTATGTTGTACTCAGACCTGAATGCTGCCACTTCCAGTACACAGTTGACAGTGTAGAATTGTACTCACCCCCTAGAAATGCTAACACAAGATACATGGGAGTATGGAGTTTCTTTTCAACTTATACAATTAGCTGCCATACATATGTAGTTATTGAGATGTTTTCATTTGGCACATGAACTGTTTGGGAATTGCTATACTGTGGATATTAATGTACTCACTTCTGCACAGTTTGTGCTTTTTATTTTGTTGACATTATCACAGGATGCTCATGAAAACTGGACAATTCCAGTACTGGGTATGCCTACCTACATCCTTGCTGTACCTTGAACACACTGGTATTTTGTACATTTGGGTGGGGATTGTCCTGCTATGATACTGTGTGGGGGTTGTAAAGTGCTGTTGTAACATTATTTACTGCTAGAATGTCTGGTTCAGTTATCACAGTCATGTAATGCAATTCCACAACAACTGCTGGTAAAGTTCCACAGAACAGGTTTTGTGTTATGGCATTCCTATCTTTCCTTTACATTTACACATTCTGATGCATGATATATATATTTCAACAACAACCTGCTGTATATCTACTGTGGCCTAGTGGTACTTCATGCAGTCTATTGTGTCCAAGGTCCTGGGTTCGAGACTGACAGTGGTGTTTTATTTTGCTGCTGAGCAGAACAAGGCCCCTCATATGCAGGGTGACTAAGGCACTTTTAAGCAGTTGTAAGTGGGTTTGCATGGGTTTGCGTGATGCTTAGCAATAGTTAGCTAAGCACACACATGCACACATTCACGCAAACCCGCTTACTACTGCTTAAAAGTGCTTACTCCCGCTAACCCCCGTGCTCATTTCTTTGAAAGAAAAGAAAATGGGGAGATAGGAAAGTGGTGAAAAAGGGGCACAAAGAGGGAAAGACAGTAGGGAAAACAGCTCAGGATGTGCAGGATGGGCGTAGGGAAGGTCCATACCTGCCCATTTCTTTAACAGCAACAGCTGTGCATATACTAGTAATTTGGAGGGAAATTTGAAACCTTCCACCCCTGAGAGAGGGGTGAGGACAACTAAGTATGATGTACTGCCAATCAAATTTCAATTTATGTGTCCAGTGGACATTTGTAGAAATTGGGCAGCTATGTATGGGGCATCATTTTTTTGTGGGAGCAGATTGCCCATTTTTTTTCAGGTGAGGGTGGAATGTGGGGTAGGGGAAGTAGTTATGTTTTGGGAGGTAGGTTGGGGAGGTAAACATACAAGACAAACTAGATGCATACAGGGGCGGAATATGACACATGGGGTGGGTGAACACCATTGATGGGGAAGGATGTTTGGAAATTGCAAGCCCATGAGCCCACAGATGGCAACAGTGGAATTGAGATCCCCACCCATGGGCAGTCACCACTGCACCTTCACAGCCCGGAGGGTGGCTGTGCTGGGAGTTGTGTAGGAGGGGCAGGCTCACCCATGTGTTGCGCCACTATTGCCTCGAGCTGGCGTAGGGGATCAGTGACTGAACGCTGGATCTCCCTATGCACCACAGCCCGGACCATTTGGAGGGTGAGAGGTGGCCCTCCTCCGGCCACACTTGCACGGGGGGACAAGCCCCATCCCCTGCAGTGCTTCCACTGGAAGGTGGCACAGGGGCAACAGTGGAGGAGGTCCCGGGCTGGACACCGGACCTACTGGTGCAAGGTGCCATTGCCAGCTGAGGTGGGACAGGTGGGTCCGCTGGGACCGGCCTTCCCTTCCGTTCTGTATTTAGTTGAATTTAATGACAATATAGCCAACAGCATTCCAAATTAGTTGTAACAGCATGCAGTAATATTCCCATTAACCCAACACACCAGAGTTCCAACAGTTGAACAGCAAGCATAACACATGCATATATAGAATGACAGTGGACATTCCAACAGCATGCAGAAATGATTGGTGGCAACAGGCCACCAAGATTGTGGTGTTTGAACAGGGCACATGCATCAAAGTAAATGCAGATATTTATAAACCAGTAGGACATATGTCCCAAAAATGTTTTGAGATTACACATACCCATTAAGGTGTGGAATTGCATTGTTTATGCACATACAGTAGGGTGTAAAAAGATACCTCCATTAACAACTTATATGAACTTATAGTTTACACTACATTCCTATTGAATGCAGGTATATGTCCCCTACATGTACTATTACACTAGACAATGTCCATTACATTGTGGGGAGTGTTTTGCTAGTTCCTTATGTACCTGATCTGTATCTAATATACAAACTGTCCAGGATGCAGATGTTACTGCTATGTATTTATATATTTTATTTATATTCATATGTCTACATATCTGGATGTGTTCAGGTGACATTATCAGTTATATTTTAACAGCCCCCTACATTTCTAGCAGCACACTGACATTTCCAGTGAACACAATAACAAGCTACTCATGCCAGATTTGCCTATACATGCCAGCCTTGAAACTACAGTTGAGGACTGTATATATGCTTAGGAGATACTGGCACTCCCTTCATCCTCTTTCTATGGGCCTACCCAAGTGTGGGTTGACAACGCTTAATACAACACTACTATTTATAAACTGCAAGAGTACATCAACATTTCGAAGAAAGTAACACGCACACACTATAGGAGTTATACCTTTATTAATTACATTACACACTTTTCTAGTGGCTCTCTCATTTACTTGTTATTACAGTGCATGCAGGCATCTTATTCAAGATGTATTATACCTTCATTTATGGTTTACAACTCTCTTTTTCAGGCTCTCTCACTTATTCTATATAACAATACATGCAGAGAAATAATTCAGGACTTATTATACCTTTATTAATGGGTTACAACACTCTTTTTCAGGCTCTCTCACTTATTTTACATAACAGTACATGCAGAGAGGTTATTCAAGCCTTATTATACCTTTATTATTGGGCTACGACACTTTTAGTCAGGCTCTCTCACTTATTTTATATAACAGTACATGCAGAAAAATTACTAACCTGCCTGGTGGCGCAGCCTTAGCAGCCTATCTGCATAGGCTTGCTGATTCGCAGCACGGACACCTGCAGCTGTGAAGTAAATGAAGTGATATTGAGACATATACCTATCCATACTATCGACTACACTAGCAATTTTTAAATACTTCAGTCCATGGCTACCTACACAGTAGTGGGGCATTTTGCATCCCATGGGCCTCCTGTATCCATTGGTTCAGTTGGTCCTGCTTGCATCTCTTCAGGTCTGCATGGTGATGTCGAACCTGCTCACCAGTCCGAGGGACGCCTGTGGCACTGGTGAGTTCATGTGCGAGACAGTTCCGGGCTTCCACTTTGTATTCCTTGCCCTGGAACTGGCCCTGCAGGAGTCTAGCATCATGATGATGGACGAGGAGCCAAACCATCACTTTTGACTCCTCAGTGCCCCACCGTTGCGCTTGGAAGCGAGAGCCCTCTCCAACACCAGCCATTGCTGCCTGCAGATGGGAGCTACAACCAGTTATGGTGAGTATTCCTGCCTATGGAGCTTAAATATGCCTCATTTCCTGCACTTATTTGTGATTGGTTGGATTTGAAAGTTCTCAGCTGAGTGCACACCTGCTTAGCAATGGGTAAACTTTGATTAATATGTAAATGTATGTTGACAGTCCATGAACATCAAATGCTGTCATGGCTTAGTGGATCAGTACTGTGATTATGGTGCACACTATCCCGGGTTCGAGACCTGTCATTGCTTTTTTATTTTACTACTGGCCTAACCGGTAGGGGGTGTGGCTGTGTTTAGCTGACTTCGCTCAACTTTGCCCAACATTGCTTTACATTTACCGACGTTGCCCAATGTTGCGCTAGTTAGCGAGGTGCGCACCTCTGCGCAAACATCTTTGGTTTTTGCTAGTTGGCACGATGCGCAGCTCCGCGCAAAGCTATTGTGCTAGTTAAACCAGTGCTTAGCTATGGACAATTATTCTTAAATGTGCTTAATACTGGTAAACGTTGCTTAGCAGTGCTTCACATTGCTTAAGATAGGTTACTTATGCATTCATTAGTATGCATGACCATTTCACCTTCTTATATATATTTAAAATATCGTTCACTACTGCATAGGCCATTTCAATGCATTTTAATAAAATTTAAAAGGTAAATGTCAGGAATTATTTTTATGCACAGATTTCCTACAGAAAATGGAAAGGGGAGTGATGAGACTCAAACTGGGAATGCCTCCTCTTTGTGCAAAGGCTCGACCACTACACTATTGCTATTTGGCTTAATTTGTATATAAGTGGTTTATTATCCTCTTCGATATCTAAACTGCTAACTGTAGCTAAGCAATGGGCACACCCGAACACACATGCGCAAATACAGGCAGCTATATCGTGAATAATAAAAAAAAATTGTTTTACATTTTATTTCATTTGTACAGGGCTTTTGAATGTGGGGGAGTGTAGTGTTGGGGGTATACACATTTGAGCGGACTCACTCATATCTGCTGACATTTGCAGATTTAGGCACTTGCAGGGGCATGGATATTTGGACTGCTCGGCAGTCTGACACGCCCCCTGCACTCCTACACGCTCCGTGTTAGCCTGGGAGTTGAGTCAGCATGCCCTCATGCATATGCATGACGCGCTGATGTCATACTCTTAGACGTCAGTCTCCGAGTAGGACTTCGTTCGTCTTACATGGAGGATTACTGAATCCCCCCCAGTGCCATTCTCACATATGCAACAGAAATTTCTGACGCATGCTAATGCAAACGCTGTTGTTCAAGCAACATTGTAAGTATATAAGAACAATATTTTAGATCTGTCCATTTCAGGGCCTTTTTCCCCCTATTATTTTTGGCTTTATCCAAAATTATTATACTAAGATGAGATAGAAAAAAAGAGAGATAAAAGAAAAGAGAATTTGCTATAGTAGGAGAGAGCTTTTGTGTTCCTGAAAACCTCCTGCATCTAACAAACATAATTTTTATTAATGTTATTTTTAACTGGGTATGGGATTTCTGGTTATGACTCAGCTGGTTTAGTAGGGTTGCAGTACTTTGTGATTATTATATTTCTTCATGTGCACTTGGCTGAATATTTGATGGTAAGAGCAAATTTAGTTATACCACACATTATATTTTATGTGAATTATATTTTATGTGAATAAAAAAAGCAGAACTAAACCGCAGTTAGAAAAAAAAGTGCATCATACAAGGGAATACTGAAAACAGTTTAGCAGCCACCAAAATATACAAGGTATTAAATAAACTAACAAATGGCACAGTAACCGCTTGTACAAATGATTAAAGTTACAGACTGCTGAGGAGCTGCTTCCAGTAGTTGAAAGTTTGATTTCCTGATACTCAATTTGTAAACCTTTTGTGAAAAATTAATCAGTACTCCTATTTGCAAACTATTCATGAGAAACACATTAATACTCTTCTGGGGTTTTCAGATATTTAATGTTTGCTTGCAATAATAAGCAGAAAAGAAGTAACCCACTGAGCAAAAACAATCTAATTTCACAAAGAACAAAAAACAATCAAATACAGTCTCACTTTTGTAGCACAATAAGGTGTTTTAAGGATTTTGGTCATGTTCTCAAACAAATGTTAAGCAATAAATCTTTTGTAGTTGGATATATAGCCTCCTTACTATATACAATACCTAATTATACAGGTTTTGAAGCAAAAAGTGTGTTTTTTGCATTTGACATTGTTGATAAGGATGACCATCTGAATATTTTTTTCTCAGAGTTGAAAAGACCTACTATGATGTTGTGAAAGACTGAACTCACAATGCCTTACTACCTAAATTAATGTATGTACTACTGCATTTGTATATTAAATGTATCATTAGTTTCTTTCTTCTTAGAAACACAAATTGCTCCTAGAGATGGAACATCCCACTTTGAAAGTTAGCATATGAAGTAGTGTTGAAACTAAAATGTAAATAAGACACGCCTCTTCTAAATATGTAAATTACTTTATTTATCCATAATGCTTTGCGTTTGTATGTAAATCTTTGTTCAGTACCTACTATGCTATCATTGTGCTGGTGTAGTTATAGAAAAAAATATATATAAATAGTTGAACTGAAAAAATATCATACAGCACACTGTAGTCTTTAATTTTTCCAAAATTACTTGCAACTTTATTCTGAGACATACAACAGGAAAATAATTCTAAATCAAAGATATTTCCAGGCATGACGAATACACTTTAACATGGTTGCATGAGAGTAATAATCAACTATACTACTTGTAACAATACATTTTTTAACACTACTGAGACATAAATAAAGTAACAAACTAATATATCTTGTTTAGAAAAGAACAAAGACATACCACTGCTACAGTTCACACATTCACCAAGACATAAATAATTATTTCTTGTTGATTAAATTATAATCTTTTGAGAGGGATTCTCAGAATGATAAGTGGTTGTACAAATATGTATGACCACACTATTTTTATTAACAAGTGAAATAAGTCTGTGACTGAAATCGACATTTTAGAGGCAACATTGTTTAAGCAGAAATAAATCATGACATTAAATATGAAGTGCTGCAGATCTGACAACCAGTTCCATTCTGTTGCATACAGATATATGTAAAGCACATTCACTACACCACTAGTTGCAGCTGGCCGGACTGAATGCTGCTCCCATACAGACATAGTCTGTTTCATAAAGAAGAAAGAAGGGGTACCTGGACTGAAATGGCTTCCCTGATAATGCTCCAGCAATCCATAGTTTATACTCACACACCCACTTGCTAGGCATCCCAATTAACTGGCTCAAAGCGTTCGACAAAAAAAGAGGAGATGGACTGAGATGCAGAGTAAATGAGACTGGAGCTGTTAAGCAGAATGTCTGAGGGTTGTCCTTGACAGACTGCAGCCCAGCATGACTTTTTTTATACAAGAAATATCTTTATTAAATTATCACATATGATATAGGCAATCATACATTTATATGAATGAAAACAAAACTTATTGACATAATTGTAGTTGCTAACATTATACATCACTTCTAATCTATCTAGTCATTGTCAGGCAAACATTATATAGCTCATTCAAAGCATGCCTTATTTTAACCCTCATTCCTCCTCTGCTTGTATTGTTCCCATAATTCCCACTTTTTTTCCAATTTGCTCCTACCCTTTTCTAAAGATCCCAATTCCAGTTGTTTTATCTCTGTTACTATATTCACTACTTCTAGTAAAGTTGGTTTAGACTTTGATTTAAATTTGCTACTAATTGCTTTTTTGGCAGCCACCATAATTAGACTCAGCAGGGCCTTACTGTGTCTAGGTAATTCAAATTCTATATCATAGCCTAAAAAAAGTAATTTCCTTAGTTACACCAATTTGCTCACCCAGCATCTCCTACAGAACAGTCTGCAGGAATCTTTAAAGTCTGAAAATTGTTATACTCCCAGAAAATATGTTCCCAGTTACCTGAGGAAAATTATTTGAAGTCTGCTTGGGATATAAAAATACCTATGTAAACACTTTCAAGCAAAGATCCTAAATCTTCTAGACTTTGTTGCATGTTTGAAAGACATACATATATCCTCTATTGTTTCTTTGTTAATTGCTTATCCAATCTCTCTTCCCAATCCTTTCTAACCTCGTCTGATTGATTCTTATAGTTATCATGCAATATTTTGTATGCTTTACTAATCATTCCTTTTTAACAGCAGCGTCTGTTCTACATTCTACTAAAAACTGTACCAGTGATGGTCTTTCACTTAGGATCCCCCTATTTCTTTCTCATTGCTTATACTCCAATATCAATCCCTGATATGGAAGGCAATCTCAGTCCTACAATCCATAACAATTATTGGCCTCTTCCCATTCTACTACTTTTCCCTTTCTAATTATTTGTTCCCAGTACCTTGGTTCATTCACCAGTTTTATGCAATAAATCCCACCCCCTTCTTGTTTATTGTCTGTATCCTTAATTGCAGTCATCCCATCATCAGAATATCCTTTTTCCATTCCCATGTTGGCTTAGTTCTTAGAATACTTTCTGCTACTTTATGAATATAATATTCTGCATGGTTATTGTTATTTTCCTTAAGGATCAGCATCCAGAATCTCAGTTTCTCCTTGTTTCTTGAGCTTCCCTCCTGTTTCATTATCATCATCCCTTTCAACTTTGAATTATAGGTTTCTGCTGTGCATAGCAGCCTTAACTGAGTAGCTCTGAAATACCCCTTCAAATCAGGTAAACCCAAACCACCTTGTTCAATTGGAAGAATCAGCTTATCCCATTTGACTCTTGCTGTCTTCCCTCCCTAGATAAAATCCTTCAGCTCTTTATTAATTGCTGTCCACAGCCTTGCCTCTGGTTGATAAAAATATACCTGACCTGTGTATAAATGTAAAGGGACTAAAAGCATTTTAACTGCTTGTATCTTACTATCCATATCCATATAACAGAGCTTCCAGTTTCTCAGTTTTTGTATTACCTTTTGTTTAGTCTCTTCATATCCTTAGCTACCACACCAGAATCCCTTTTAATCCATACTCCTAAGTACTTCATTTTATCATGTCTACATAAATATGGATATTGCTGAACCAATTTGTGTGTGTGCTACATAATTTACAGCTATTATCTTTATTTTAGCTTCATTAATTGTGTATCCAAAAAAGATTTGAAACTGACTTAAAATGTTCCACAGCAATGAAATGTCCTTTTCAGTTTTTATCAGGTATAAAATAATATCATCAGCAAATAGAGCCAGCTTTTCTTAACTACCATACTAATTATATCCTTGAATTTCTGACTTTCTTATTTTCTTTACCGAAGGTTCTAAATATAGTGCAAATAATAAAGGGGAAGGAGAACACCTCTGCCTGATTCCTCTGCACAAACAGAAATTATCAGGAACCCAGCTACTTTAGTTTTTACCTCCAATCCCTCATATATCCTCATAATCAACCTTATAATTTTATCAGGGAATGCAAATGCTTCTATTGCCCTACTCATAAACTCCCAGCTTACTGTGTCGAATGCTTACTCTACATCAAGACCCACAAACAGCAGTGGCATTTTCTTATATTCTGCTTCCCCTGGATTATTCTGTTAATGTCGTCAAATGTTTGCCTCCCTGCCACAAAAAACACATTGATCATCAATTTTGCAATTGCCTTTGCCATTATTTTAGCTATTATAGACATAAACACTTTATAATCATGGTTTAGGATTGAAAATGGGCCAGCATGAAGCTGGATCTGAATGGTCTTTACCCTCTTTAGGTATTACTGCTGCCACCGCTTTCTTCCAGAATGTTGGTGCTTCTCCTGCTCTTAAAATACTACTAAACAAAACCTTCCAGAGCTTTATCAGTTTTTTTGCCTCCTAGCTTCTAAATTTCCATAGTAATACCATCTATCCCTGGTGACTTTCCTGTTGATTGATTATACATCACTGTTTTTATCTCATTTCTTCTTCTCTTAACTATTAGTAATTGAGCCTCATCTTCCTCTAACCTTGGCATATTTAATTCTTCCATAAACATTCCCATCTGTTCCTTTTCTTGATCTCCATATTTCTCTGCTTTATAGAGACATTCATAAAATTTCTGAAATATTTCTAGTACCTCTACAGGCTCTCTTGTTATCTGCCTTGTTATAGGCTCCTTAAGCTGGGGGACAACCCTTTCTACTTTCTGTTTCCTGAGTTGTTGCACTAAAAGTTTTTGTGGCCTGGCATTATTATCAAAAACAGCTGCTTAACAGAAACATTTATAAACTCATGCATTTAAGTGAGGTAATCCTTTAGTTTCTGCTTAACATTCTGCAATCGCTCATCTTCTTCTTCTGTAAGACTCCCCTTATTCTGCAATACTTTAATATTTATCAGTCCCTCTAAATAATTCTTGTTGCTTCTTAACCATATCTCTGTTTCTTTTATTTCCACCCTATTTTTAAATTCCACTTTAATTTTATCCTCCTTTACCTAGCTATATTTTCAGAAGAAATGTATGTCTTGTCTAATTACTCCCGAATAATTTCCACTACCCATTCCTTAAATTCCTCTCTTTTGAAGAGATAAGTGGGAAAGCACCGGTGTCTCATTTTTATTTCATTACCTTGCATTTTTATTTTAGTTATTATTGGCAAGTGATCTGAAATAGTTATTGGATGCATATCAAACCTTTCAATTAATTGCACATGTTCCCGTGAAATGTAAGTATTGTCTGGCCTAGCCCAGTTTTTGTATCTTAGGTAATAATATGTAAATTCACTCCAAACTCCTACTACTGAATTCACATATTCCATGCCAAATATTTTCATAAATTTCTTCTGAAATGTACCCTCCTTTGTTATACTGTATTTCCCTTCTGGGCCCCCCAGATACATCTTCCCTGCTGCAACTCAAATTCAGTCCCCACCTATAAGCAATATTCCCTGCTGAAACCTGATTACTTTTCCCAGAATGTTCTTAAGTTTCTTTATAACAGTTTTAGGTGGAATATAAATATAAGTCATTGCAATCCTTCACCCTTGCTATAGACCTATTGTGCTACATATCTACCACTATTATTATCTTTTTTATTCTTTTCTATAACTAAGGAGCTCTTCTTGCAATTAATATAAGTACTCCTCTTTTCCTTTGTCAAAGGTATTCTGCTGAATAACTGCCCTGAAGACCTTTGTTTATCAAATTCACATGTTCATTTCTTTCCTTTTTTGTGGTTGATTTTCTTTCAGGTTCTCTGAATTTCTTTTTTGAAAGCATCCAGGCACCACACTTAATACATTAAACCAAAAAAATAAAAAAGAAGGAAATAACCGCACACTGGTGTAGTGAGGTTCAATGTTTTAATGATGATTGAGCGCTTTAACCTCTCCATCTTAGGCTTCATCAGAGTCACAGAAAAAATACATCACTTCCTATTTATACACAAAAATTCTCTCAAGACATCACATTTAATAAGCCTAAATCAATTCATATTTGATTGAATATATATATATAAACATTTAAATTCATGTACTATGCATTCCATAAAACCATTAAATATTAAAAACAATCAAACCAATTGAACCAATAAAACTGTAAAACCAGCCACTGTGCAAGTTTATATAGTTGTAGCTTTCAATTTTAAAAGAGGGGCAATAGAGATGTTGTCATTGACACCAGGAGAATTGTTTGCATTTAATCTAAGTTGCCATTTGGTCTCTCTTAATTCCAATGCAACTCTAATATTGCCACCCCTATTATTTTTTCTACTTTGCCTATAATAAAAAATAAAAAATCTCTTGAAATTGTGACATACAACCGAATGCTGATAGAGGGCACTACTGGTCTTCCTATTCTTAATGTCTCTTACATGCTCGGCAGTTCTATCCCTCAATTTGCATATAGTTTTGCCAGCATAGAATGCCAAGCATGTAATACAGGTTGCAATGTAGACCACATTCATTGTTGTACAAGTTCCTCTACCAGGGCACTCCAATGTGCGTGGATAACCATCCACCACTACATAAGGCCCATCGTTAATAAATTTACAGTGGTTACAAGAACCACACTTGTACATTCTAGAAACATGCCAACTACCTTTAGACATCCCTTTTATTTCTAGAGCTTCTTTTATATTCCTACCTCTACTATAAACAACTGTGGGTTTATCCCCTAATCTCTGTTTAAGTTCCTTGTCAAAGATTTTATCCCAAGCAGTGTTTAAAATGTTCACCAATCGGGGGCAATCATGATTATATTTCAACACCATCACTTTACTGTTTGACACATGAGTTTTCAAAGCATTAGTCCCAACAGTCACTGAAGGTAAAATTGGACAATAGACTGCATATCTTTTCATCCAGATCTCCTTCTTGGTCTTGAGTAACAATTTGAGTGGGTAGCCCCTATTTATAAACATCCCTATAAGTGTGTACATTTCCCTACCAAAATCTTCGTCCTGGCTGATCAACCTAGATAGCCTGCACATCTGACTCTTCACAACTCCACGCTTTTGATGTGGGGGTGGCAACTATCATAATGTAACAAACAATTGGAATAAGTTGGTTTCCTAAAAATAATAGAAACCAACCTGCCATCCCTTTTCTTCAAGAGTACATCCAAATAGTCAGTCTCACTCTTGCTATATCTATGAGTGAAAGAAAAAATCAGTACTAGTTTTCAAAAATAAGACAAACTCTTTGATTTCTTCCTCAGGTCCAGTCCACAAAATCAAGATATCCAAAAATCTTAGGTAGTTAACTAGCTACCCACTCAAATTGTTATTCAAGACCAAGAAGGAGATTTGGATGAAAAGATCTACAGTCTATTGTCCAATTTTACGTTCAGTGACTGTTATGACTAATGCTTTGAAAACTTGTGTCAAACAGTAAAGTGATGGTGTTGAAATACAATCATGATTGCCCTCAATTGGTAAACATCCTAAACACTGCTTGGGCTAAAATCTTTGACAAGGAAATTAAACAGAGATTAGGGGATAAACCCACAGTTGTTTATAGTAGAGGTATGAATATAAAAGAAGCCCTAGAAATAAAAGAGATGTCTAAAGGTAGTAGGCATGTTTCTAGAATGTACAAGTGTGGTTCTTGTAACCACTGTAAATTTATTAACGATGGGCCTTATGTAACGGTGGATGGTTATCCACGCACATTGGAGTGCCCTGGTAGAGGAACTTGTACAACAATAAATGTGGTCTACATTGCAACCTGTATTACATGCCCGGCATTCTATGTTGGCAAAACTATATGCAAATTGAGGGATAGAATTGCCGAGCATGTAAGAGACATTAAGAACAGGAAGACCAGTAGTGCTCTCTATCAGCATTCGGTTGTATGTCACAATTTCAAGAGTTTTTTTATTTTTTATTATAGACAAAGTAGAAAAATATAATAGGGGTGGCAATATTAGAGTTGCATTGGAATTAAGAGAGACCAAATGGCAACTTAGATTAAATGCAAAAAATTCTCCTAGTATCAATGACAGCATCTCATAGGTTCATAGGTTCATAGATTAGTAGCCAATTACCCCCTGTGAGAATCAAACCCTGCATCATGTGCCTGTAAGGTAAGAACCTTAACCATTAAGCCAACCTCCCACCCCCTATTGCCCCTCTTTTAAAATTGAAAGCTACAACTATATAAACTTGCACAGTGGCTGGTTTTACAGTTTTATTGGTTCAATTGGTTTGATTGTTTTTAATATTTAATGGTTTTATGGAATGCATAGTACATGAATTTAAATATATATATTCAAATATTAATTGATTTAGGCTTATTAAATGTGATGTCATGAGAGAATTTTTGTGTATAAATAGGAAGTGATGTATTTTTTCTGTGACTCTGATGAAGCCTAAGATGGGGAGGTGAAAGTGCTCAGTCACCATTAAAGCATTGAACCTCGTTATACCATTGTGCGGTTATTTCCTTTTTTTTATTTTTTTTATTTATTTATTTATTTTTGGTTTAGTGTGTTCAATAGTGTTAGTTTTGCCCCGTGTGAGGTGAACTGTTTGTGTTTAGCACACTTAATAGCCTGTTACTGAAATTTATCTCAGAAAATGAGTTCACTTGCTCTCTCTTCTGAGGTTCTGTTTTCACACTGGGAGAGCTGAAATTAAGATACTGCTCAATGTGCAGCCATCTTGGAAGTTACTTGACTTTTTTTTATTCCAAAATGTGAAGTGTGTCATCTCAACAAATTTATTAAACAATTAATTACTTTCATCCGTAATTAATACACAGACTTCATCAGAATGCAAAACTTCACTATTCATACATTTTTAAAACACCTACACTAAATCACATGGATAACCAACCAATCATCATCATCATCTCAAACAGTTATGTCTATTCTTCATGTACTACTTAAAGAAGTCACATCATTTAATCCTGGTGATATGTCTGCTTCAAAATATAGTTGCCAATATAATTCCCATTTCAATAAGGTGTGTTGTTCTAGTCACCCCTACATTATTACATGTAATTTTTACAATAATAAAAATGCAGATTATTAAAATGTTTACATAATACAACATATCTCACCAGGGCATGAAATCTTTCTTTCTTAGTGTGTGTGTGTGTGTGTGTGTGTGTGTGTGTGTGTGTGTGTGTGTGTGTGTGTGTGTGTGTGTGTGTGTGTGTGTGTGTGTGTCTATATATATATATATATATATATATATATATATATATATATATATATATATATCTATATATATGCATATATACTGATATATTCTCTTCTTTAATGTGTTCAGTCTTACATATATAAAATGATTTGCATGATATGCATGTGGCAATATATACAGCATCAGATGTGTTACAATTGTACCTACCTGGACAATAAAATATATTGTTATTAGTATCAATGTTAACCCATGGGCTTACATTGACAAACTTGCACTGCTTATAATGTCCACATTTGGTCATTTTGCTGGGTCTCTTATTATTCTTACCATAATATTGCCTTTTTCTAATCACACCTGCTGTGTATAAATCTTAAAGTATTTTGTCATGCTTTCATGACTTACCTGTACACCACCATATATATGTGTTGTATGAACTGCCAGTCTGCATCCTTATTATATCTGTGTTTTTTCAAGCATTAAAAAAAATCCTTCATAAAATTAATTTTCACCGTGTCAATGCCACTGAGGTTTAGCATTGATCTTTAATGTCAGTGACATCACCTGAGGGGAAAATGTGAGAGGAGTTGATAGACTTTAATGGATGCAAGTTGCGCATGTGCAAAGAGGTGTCAGTTAAAGTCCATGGATAGCCACCTTACATGACGTCAAACAGGGAAACACTAAATTTATTTGGGCCATGGTTTTAATAAAATGTTTACTAAGCTTCTTTTAAAAAAAAACAGCCTAAATAAATATGGATACCCCTGTTTAAGCTGCATCGCAGCATTTAACTCACCAAATGTCACAATGCAGTCATGTATTCTGAGAAAACACTTTAATATTACCCCTGACTTATAAGTAAAACTCGGTTTCTGCCTTAAATGCTGACATACTTCATCAGTTAGGGTTAAAATAGACTAGTTGCATTTAATTATGTCCTGAATGCCTTTAATATCATTAGAGCAACTGAAACACATGCTTTTATTGAATAATTTATCTGTTTTTGTGTTCACAACTAATTTTTCTCCAAACTTAAAGCAAATCAATCTAACCTGTTTGCATCAACCTCCCTTATAATGCTATCCAGTAAATGAGCTGGGTAGTTCCTATTAAAACATTCTTCTAAAAGATGACACTTCCTTCTCAAAAACATTAATCATCTGAAACCATTCAACTTAATCTAACAAACTGTCCATTCACCGCACTGTGGTTCATCCAATTATAATAATTACAGGGGTATCTAATAGTTCTGTGACTTTTAATGATATTTTGTGGAAAGACCTACATCTGGTCCACCAATTAAAGGTTCAAGAACATGTGAGCAAATCTATTAGTAATCATATTGACAATATAGGGAAGAAATTGTTTCATCTGAAGTTTTTACAGTTGGATAACCAGTACATGAAAGAGTAAATTAGAAGGAGTATCATACCTAAAGGCTTGAGAATTTTCAAATTTCCAATAGGGGTGATGGAAAATACACACATATATATATATACAGATTCATGTTTATTTTTTGACTGAATTGGTAAAGAATATATAGAAATTATTATAAAATATGACATGACAACTATTGAGAAGCTCCAGTCAAATATAAGAAGAATTAATAAGACTATAACAGATGACTCACTGTTTGAAACCTACGAATGAGATTATGACAATGTGTTTATGAAAGTGGAGAATCATATTTCTGGAAACATTAATAGGGAGAAGAAACATTATTGTGGGATGAGAATGAGTGCACTGAAAGTAGGGCATATCCTTTAATGAAGGGAAAGAAGCCATTTGGCCTGAGTTATTGACATACTTCATGTAATTTAAAAAAATGGAATGTTCCTGAATGAATCCAAAAATACACTGGATATTTTAGACATCTTTGAAAATGCTTTTAATAATCAGCAGAATGAGCAGGATTGCTTACTGTGATGGATCCAAAGTCTTCTTAAGACACTAGATCTTGCTGGCTGGATTCTGCTGAAATCAAAGTCTAGTTATCACAGTCTGTTGCCCACAGGAACTTGTAGAGTATACACTAATGCAGCACCAAACTCTGAGCAGTAACCAATAAATGACTTTTTATAAACAACAAATTCCAGAAGCAGGAAGTCACACACTCTCCGTGAATTGCCTCGAAACAGTTTTATCAGCCAAACAGTACTGTTGTACTTCAAAGTTTTTCAAGGTTTAGCAAAAAAATCTTGCAAATGGACAAGTAATAAGAAAAGGCTTTAATTCCACAGCACGACACCAAAAAGGACACAGCAATAACCACAAGCGCTTTCGCCCGTTCGTAACGGGCTTTTTCAAGTGTACTGGGTTGTTATCTAGCTCAATATTTATATTAAAACAACCCTGTCATGTGATTAATTAACTTGATAAACATCAATTAAATACAATACATCCATTTGAAATGTGCAAGTTGAATAAAAATGTTTGCATTTCTCTAAAATGCTTTAAATGCAGTCACCTTCTTTTTACTTGCTTACTATATTTTAAAAACATTTTTTAAAAACATTTTTTAGGAAATTATTAACAAATGTTAGCTAAAATAATACAAATGTACATTATATTAAATCAATTCAAAACTCATGTTAAAATACTTAACATTGCTTAAATAATTTATTTTATGCCCTATAATTTGTTTTGTGCCAACTAACTTGTTAACTACTAAAACTCTTGCTAAAACCATTTTACTTTCAAATACAAGCACTATTCCCAGTTCTATGCTATGAAACCCACTATTATAGTGTAACTGCTTGTTGTTTCCTTACTTCCTTTTGAAGTTTATTACCTCAAATGTGTATACTAATCTTAATTGAGTCACAAAGATGTCACAAAAAAATGTATTTCCGAGTCTATGCTTATACATTTTTGTTACAATCTATTTCTCTTAGCTCTAAGGATATCCCCAATGCTAGTTGCCTCGTTTAAGCCAGGATGCTTAGTTGCATTAAGCTTTAACTGCCAAATTAGTTCCTTAATCCCAAGGGCCGTCTCCCAGTCTCCACCTCTTAGATCCTGTTTGACCTTATCAACAACAAAAAATTTTAATGACATTTTCTTACAGCTAAGAGAATGCCTGTAAAAGGCGTTTGTTTCTTTTTTGATTTTGATGTCATTTATGTGTTCGTATATTCTACGCTTTAGTTGCCTTTCGGTTTTGCCCACATAAAATGATGGGCAATTCTGGCACAACCCTATGTATATCACACCTGATGAATTACAGTTATAATTGCCCTTAGCATGCAACATGATTTTACAAGAGGGAATACAAACTTGTTCTTTGTTAATAATGTAAGTACACTGGTTACATCGGCCACATGGAAATGTGCCTTTTCTTTTAGTTACTAAGTTTTGTTGTTTTTCCATAGTGTTCATATTTTGTTCAAAAATTCCTTTCAAATTTATATTTCTTTTTCTTATAAAGGAAATATGTTCTGGAAAAATTTTGTTGAATTCATCTTGTAAGGAAATTATTGGCCAAACATTCCTAAACGTGTGTTCAATGAGTGTAGCATCTTGGGAATATGTATATATAAAATTGCTCTGCCTACCATAATTCTCAGTTTCTGATTTCTTGTATGTTACTGAACCTGTTCCTAATTTAGGCTTAAAATCATGGTCTCTTCTGCATGAAATTTCATTCACTATTGCTTGAAACAGAGTGGGTGGATAACCCCTACTTGTAAATGCCTTTCTTAAAAATTCAACTTCTTCCTGAAATAAATTATTCGTGCTACATATTCTCGATGCCCTCACAAGCTGTCCTTTGATGATACCCTTTTTAATATGCCAGGGATGACCACTGTCAAAGTGTAGATATGAGTTACAGTACGTCTCTTTTCTAAATATTTGTGAGGTGAAACCCTTGTTGTCAAATTTTTTAACTAATTTAATGTCTAGGTAATTCAAGCTTTCCTTACTCAGGTTATATGTAAACTTCAGAAAACTGGTAGTGTTTTCCAGGTAACCCATAAAATTCAAGAATTGTTGTTCTGTGCCTGACCATAAAATACAGATGTCATCCAAAAACCTCCTGTAAAATTTAATATGTTCCTTCCAAGTTCCAACATGAATGAATTCCTTCTCCCACTTGTGCAAAACTATATTTGCATAGGCAGTAGCAGGGGCCCCCATGGCCACCCCACTTTTCTGTCTATAAAATTCTTCATTAAAATATATGAAGTTGTTATAAAGCACAATTCTCATAAACTCCAAAATTGTATTGATTAAGTCATGATTTAAACCAGATTCCTTTACGATAGCTTGTCCAAACCAGTCTAACCCTTGCTCATGCGGTATACTGGGAAATAATTCCACAATATCAATTGTTGCCATTATTAAGTTTGAGTTATCAAGTTCTTGGTCAATATTGGCTAGAAATTCCCAGGAATCTTTGCAGACAAAATCAAGCTGTGTTACATATTTTTTCAAGTGGAAATCTATAAATTTACTAAGAGGTTCAGTCACACTGCCGCTCCTGCTACAATAGGTCGAAATTTTAAAGGAGCAAGTCCTTTATGTACTTTGGGAATACCAAAAAGTACAGCTGTTTTAGGTTTAGGTACAAGCAAATAATTGTGTGTTTTTTCATCCAGAAATCCTTGTAGGAGCAGGTCATATATGTAATATTTAACTTTGCTCACTGCTATGTTAAGTTCATTCAGTGAGCTGGGCTCATAAATGCTGTTATTTTGTAATAAACCATATATATAATTCTCATATTCCAGTTGTCCCATCAGGACAATACCCCCTCCTTTATCTGGTTTCATTACCCTAGTTTTATTTTTCTTTAACATGTCCACTACATTCTGTAACTTTTTAGGAAAATTAGTGTAACTTGTATTTTCATTTTTGGTTAAATTGTCTCTTAAAGTTTTTTCTAAAACTTCCTCGAACATCTTTAATTTAGGGTGAACCGGGGGGTTAAAAGTACTACTTCTGGAAAGCGAGACCTCTTGACAGCCTTGGTCTTTATAAATTGTAGCTAAATTTAAATTCCTTACAAACATTTTTAGTTCAATTAAAAGTTTGGGAAGAAAAGTTGGCTTGTTTGGCACAAATTGTAGGCCTTTTGTGAATAATTCAAAAAAGTCTTCAGTAATATTCATGTCTGTAAAATTATAAATACTAAAATTCTCAAAGGTATGAATACTACATATACCTTGTTCACTTGTAACTGAGGAGACTAGAATATTGTTCTTGGTAGGGGGTTTTTTAGGGCTCATTGTCTCTTTGCCCATACATTCTGCTGGTATTGATTCGATTTCACCCGTGGTCTGCCCTGGGGGAGTTGAAAACCCTGCTGCATGTTGTTAGCACTTTTTTGTGCTAGCCTTTCACTTCTCCTGGGTAATTCTTCGTGATTATAACTGTTATTTCTGTTATATGCAGTCTCAATACCCTCAAAATTATTTTGAAAATTATTTTGTTTACGTGTACCCCCAGGTGGGTAAGCCCTCCCCTCCCTGTATTCCATCAGGTCCCTTTCCAGTTTTTTTGCCTTTCTATCTAAAACTTTAAAGCAATGTTCATCAACCTCTCTAAAAGTGTCATTGTATTTCCTTTTATAGCTTAAAAATCTTTCATCTTTGGTGATACTGTCATTCAATGCATTTAATTCATTTAAAAGAACATCCTCTTTTTTTATATAATCTTCAACCATAAGTTTTAATACTTCTATGCCTGTTTTATTGAATAAATCAGTAAGTTTAGAATGCAAAGTTGAGCCAGCAAATGCGCTGTTAGGATATCTAAAACAGCGTAAACCCTTTGGAACACGCTCAACTCTAATGCATTCTTTTAAATAATTAATTTCTAACTGTGAGTTTTTAAATGCATACAGTTTATCTTTAAATTTCTCAAACTCAGTGTCCAACTGTTCCAATTGCACATTAAAAGTACCTGTTCTAAAACATGGGAGTTGTTCAGTCCAGTCTTTAAAGTTAAAGCTGTTGTCAATGTTTACAGCTCCATTTCGGTCAGTCCGTTTGTTAACCCTTTCGTTTGTGTTAGGGGAACCCAAAGGATGATCCACGATAACCGGCTCTCTAGATGTAGTTCCTGCTCTGAGGCCTCTTCTGCTGTCTTCGTTCCGTTCTTTTTCCTTTCCCTGCTGTTGGTTGCAGGGTATTCCCGAACTATTGGAACGCTCAAGATTTTTCGAACTCATTAAGGTATTATTGAGTTGAGTTAAGAGAGCCAAAACCTGATTAAGCTCTCTTCTAGTGACCGGCGTGTCATCCGGTTCATCCCCTAATAAAAAAGGTGTATCGGCAAATACCGGTGAAGTTGCGTCTTCCGCCATAGCACCAAAACCAGGAAACAAAATAAAGCAACAGTAAACCACAAATTCCAGAAGCAGGAAGTCACACACTCTCCGTGAATTGCCTCGAAACAGTTTTATCAGCCAAACAGTACTGTTGTACTTCAAAGTTTTTCAAGGTTTAGCGAAAAAATCTTGCAAATGGACAAGTAATAAGAAAAGGCTTTAATTCCACAGCACGACACCAAAAAGGACACAGCAATAACCACAAGCGCTTTCGCCCATTCGTAACGGGCTTTTTCAAGTGTACTGGGTTGTTATCTAGCTCAATATTTATATTAAAACAACCCTGTCATGTGATTAATTAACTTGATAAACATCAATTAAATACAATACATCCATTTGAAATGTGCAAGTTGAATAAAAATGTTTGCATTTCTCTAAAATGCTTTAAATGCAGTCACCTTCTTTTTACTTACTTACTATATTTTAAAAACATTTTTTAAAAACATTTTTTAGGAAATTATTAACAAATGTTAGCTAAAATAATACAAATGTACATTATATTAAATCAATTCAAAACTCATGTTAAAATACTTAACATTGCTTAAATAATTTATTTTATGCCATATAATTTGTTTTGTGTCAACTAACTTGTTAACTACTAAAACTCTTGCTAAAACCATTTTACTTTCAAATACAAGCACTATTCCCAGTTCTATGCTATGAAACCCACTATTATAGTGTAACTGCTTGTTGTTTCCTTACTTCCTTTTGAAGTTTATTACCTCAAATGTGTATACTAATCTTAATTGAGTCACAAAGATGTCACAAAAAAATGTATTTCCGAGTCTATGCTTATACATTTTTGTTACAATCTATTTCTCTTAGCTCTAAGGATATCCCCAATGCTAGTTGCCTCGTTTAAGCCAGGATGCTTAGTTGCATTAAGCTTTAACTGCCAAATTAGTTCCTTAATCCCAAGGGCCGTCTCCCAGTCTCCACCTCTTAGATCCTGTTTGACCTTATCAACAACAAAAAATTTTAATGACATTTTCTTACAGCTAAGAGAATGCCTGTAAAAGGCGTTTGTTTCTTTTTTGATTTTGATGTCATTTATGTGTTCGTATATTCTACGCTTTAGTTGCCTTTCGGTTTTGCCCACATAAAATGATGGGCAATTCTGGCACAACCCTATATATATCACCCCTGATGAGTTACAGTTATAATTGCCCTTAGCATGCAACATGATTTTACAAGAGGGAATACAAACTTGTTCTTTGTTAATAATGTAAGTACACTGGTTACATCGGCCACATGGAAATGTGCCTTTTCTTTTAGTTACTAAGTTTTGTTGTTTTTCCATAGTGTTCATATTTTGTTCAAAAATTCCTTTCAAATTTATATTTCTTTTTCTTATAAAGGAAATATGTTCTGGAAAAATTTTGTTGAATTCATCTTGTAAGGAAATTATTGGCCAAACATTCCTAAACGTGTGTTCAATGAGTGTAGCATCTTGGGAATATGTATATATAAAATTGCTCTGCCTACCATAATTCTCAGTTTCTGATTTCTTGTATGTTACTGAACCTGTTCCTAATTTAGGTTTAAAATCATGGTCTCTTCTGCATGAAATTTCATTCACTATTGCTTGAAACAGAGTGGGTGGATAACCCCTACTTGTAAATGCCTTTCTTAAAAATTCAACTTCTTCCTGAAATAAATTATTCGTGCTACATATTCTCGATGCCCTCACAAGCTGTCCTTTAATGATACCCTTTTTAATATGCCAGGGATGACCACTGTCAAAGTGTAGATATGAGTTACAGTATGTCTCTTTTCTAAATATTTGTGAGGTGAAACCCTTGTTGTCAAATTTTTTAACTAATTTAATGTCTAGGTAATTCAAGCTTTCCTTACTCAGGTTATATGTAAACTTCAGAAAACTGGTAGTGTTTTCCAGGTAACCCATAAAATTCAAGAATTGTTGTTCTGTGCCTGACCATAAAATACAGATGTCATCCAAAAACCTCCTGTAAAATTTAATATGTTCCTTCCAAGTTCCAACATGAATGAATTCCTTCTCCCACTTGTGCAAAACTATATTTGCATAGGCAGTAGCGCAGGGGGCCCCCATGGCCACCCCACTTTTCTGTCTATAAAATTCTTCATTAAAATATATGAAGTTGTTATAAAGCACAATTCTCATAAACTCCAAAATTGTATTGATTAAGTCATGATTTAAACCAGATTCCTTTACGATAGCTTGTCCAAACCAGTCTAACCCTTGCTCATGCGGTATACTGGGAAATAATTCCACAATATCAATTGTTGCCATTATTAAGTTTGAGTTATCAAGTTCTTGGTCAATATTGGCTAGAAATTCCCAGGAATCTTTGCAGACAAAATCAAGCTGTGTTACATATTTTTTCAAGTGGAAATCTATAAATTTACTAAGAGGTTCAGTCACACTGCCCGCTCCTGCTACAATAGGTCGAAATTTTAAAGGAGCAAGTCCTTTATGTACTTTGGGAATACCAAAAAGTACAGCTGTTTTAGGTTTAGGTACAAGCAAATAATTGTGTGTTTTTTCATCCAGAAATCCTTGTAGGAGCAGGTCATATATGTAATATTTAACTTTGCTCACTGCTATGTTAAGTTCATTCAGTGAGCTGGGCTCATAAATGCTGTTATTTTGTAATAAACCATATATATAATTCTCATATTCCAGTTGTCCCATCAGGACAATACCCCCTCCTTTATCTGGTTTCATTACCCTAGTTTTATTTTTCTTTAACATGTCCACTACATTTTGTAACTTTTTAGGAAAATTAGTGTAACTTGTATTTTCATTTTTGGTTAAATTGTCTCTTAAAGTTTTTTCTAAAACTTCCTCGAACATCTTTAATTTAGGGTGAACCGGGGGGTTAAAAGTACTACTTCTGGAAAGCGAGACCTCTTGACAGCCTTGGTCTTTATAAATTGTAGCTAAATTTAAATTCCTTACAAACATTTTTAGTTCAATTAAAAGTTTGGGAAGAAAAGTTGGCTTGTTTGGCACAAATTGTAGGCCTTTTGTGAATAATTCAAAAAAGTCTTCAGTAATATTCATGTCTGTAAAATTATAAATACTAAAATTCTCAAAGGTATGAATACTACATATACCTTGTTCACTTGTAACTGAGGAGACTAGAATATTGTTCTTGGTAGGGGTTTTTTTAGGGCTCATTGTCTCTTTGCCCATACATTCTGCTGGTATTGATTCGATTTCACCTGTTGTCTGCCCTGGGGGAGTTGAAAACCCTGCTGCATGTTGTTAGCACTTTTTTGTGCTAGCCTTTCACTTCTCCTGGGTAATTCTTCGTGATTATAACTGTTATTTCTGTTATATGCAGTCTCAATACCCTCAAAATTATTTTGAAAATTATTTTGTTTACGTGTACCCCCAGGTGGGTAAGCCCTCCCCTCCCTGTATTCCATCAGGTCCCTTTCCAGTTTTTTTGCCTTTCTATCTAAAACTTTAAAGCAATGTTCATCAACCTCTCTAAAAGTGTCATTGTATTTCCTTTTATAGCTTAAAAATCTTTCATCTTTGGTGATACTGTCATTCAATGCATTTAATTCATTTAAAAGAACATCCTCTTTTTTTATATAATCTTCAACCATAAGTTTTAATACTTCTATGCCTGTTTTATTGAATAAATCAGTAAGTTTAGAATGCAAAGTTGAGCCAGCAAATGCACTGTTAGGATATCTAAAACAGCGTAAACCCTTTGGAACACGCTCAACTCTAATGCATTCTTTTAAATAATTAATTTCTAACTGTGAGTTTTTAAATGCATACAGTTTATCTTTAAATTTCTCAAACTCAGTGTCCAACTGTTCCAATTGCACATTAAAAGTACCTGTTCTAAAACATGGGAGTTGTTCAGTCCAGTCTTTAAAGTTAAAGCTGTTGTCAATGTTTACAGCTCCATTTCGGTCAGTCCGTTTGTTAACCTGTTCGTTTGTGTTAGGGGAACCCAAAGGATGATCCACGATAACCGGCTCTCTAGATGTAGTTCCTGCTCTGAGGCCTCTTCTGCTGTCTTCGTTCCGTTCTTTTTCCTTTCCCTGCTGTTGGTTGCAGGGTATTCCCGAACTATTGGAACGCTCAAGATTTTTCGAACTCATTAAGGTATTATTGAGTTGAGTTAAGAGAGCCAAAACCTGATTAAGCTCTCTTCTAGTGACCGGCGTGTCATCCGGTTCATCCCCTAATAAAAAAGGTGTATCGGCAAATACCGGTGAAGTTGCGTCTTCCGCCATAGCACCAAAACCAGGAAACAAAATAAAGCAACAGTAAACCACAAATTCCAGAAGCAGGAAGTCACACACTCTCCGTGAATTGCCTCGAAACAGTTTTATCAGCCAAACAGTACTGTTGTACTTCAAAGTTTTTCAAGGTTTAGCGAAAAAATCTTGCAAATGGACAAGTAATAAGAAAAGGCTTTAATTCCACAGCACAACACCAAAAAGGACACAGCAATAACCACAAGCGCTTTCGCCCGTTCGTAACAGGCTTTTTCAAGTGTACTGGGTTGTTATCTAGCTCAATATTTATATTAAAACAACCCTGTCATGTGATTAATTAACTTGATAAACATCAATTAAATACAATACATCCATTTGAAATGTGCAAGTTGAATAAAAATGTTTGCATTTCTCTAAAATGCTTTAAATGCAGTCACCTTCTTTTTACTTACTTACTATATTTTAAAAACATTTTTTAAAAACATTTTTTAGGAAATTATTAACAAATGTTAGCTAAAATAATACAAATGTACATTATATTAAATCAATTCAAAACTCATGTTAAAATACTTAATATTGCTTAAATAATTTATTTTATGCCCTATAATTTGTTTTGTGTCAACTAACTTGTTAACTACTAAAACTCTTGCTAAAACCATTTTACTTTCAAATACAAGCACTATTCCCAGTTCTATGCTATGAAACCCACTATTATAGTGTAACTGCTTGTTGTTTCCTTACTTCCTTTTGAAGTTTATTACCTCAAATGTGTATACTAATCTTAATTGAGTCACAAAGATGTCACAAAAAAATGTATTTCCGAGTCTATGCTTATACATTTTTGTTACAATCTATTTCTCTTAGCTCTAAGGATATCCCCAATGCTAGTTGCCTCGTTTAAGCCAGGATGCTTAGTTGCATTAAGCTTTAACTGCCAAATTAGTTCCTTAATCCCAAGGGCCGTCTCCCAGTCTCCACCTCTTAGATCCTGTTTGACCTTATCAACAACAAAACCAGTAACCAATAAATGACTAAAAAATGAAATGAAATGAATAAAAAGTAACCAATAAATTACTTTTTATAAACAAACCACATGTACTACTGTTGCAGCTTCAGGTACTGTTCTACTTTACTTCTCAAACAGCATGGATGATGTGAGAGATACAATATTACCTCCGAATGTGTTCCTACACAAATATCTTTATCTCTAACATATATACAGTTTTAGTCATGTAGTTCAAATCCTGTTTTTCTCTTGGTATTCTATTTTGGACTTTGTATGAGAACATCTGTTTGCTGGTGTTTGCAGAAAAATATGTTTTCATCCTATAATGCTGATATTGATTTTTAAGAAAACACCTTGAGGAAAAACACATACAAATGCTGACTTGAGCATTCAAACTTCCTTGCTTAACAGTGTCATATGATAGAAACATATACAGATTGTTTTCCTGTTGTCCATTCTTTACAGAAGCAGGTTAACTTTCTTAATGACAATGTGAAATGCATACATCCTGTTTTTTTACATCCTTGCCAAGTCTGTAAGAGGTCAGCTTTCTTGGTGACAGTGTGAAATGCACGCATTCTTATTTTTTTGTTTACATTTTTGCTGAGTCTGTAAGGAAACATGTCCATTAAGCAGATGCCTTATTTTTCAAGCCACAGCTGTGGTGGTGGTGCTGCGGTAGCATTGTCGCCTCACAGTAAGACATTGTCCTGTTCGATTCTCAGCTAGAGTGTCTTCTGTGTGGAGACATGCATGAATGGGCGTACCTTCATTGAAGGTTGTGCATTAGGGTTGGCAACTCGGCACGTAAAAATCTACTGCCAATCATTAGCGGACCGGAGTTCCGCTGTGGCGACCCCTAACCGGGAAAAGCCGAAAGACTCAACAACAAGTCATTTAGTATGGATGCTAATTACATATTACTAAAATTTATTTCTACATTTACGCAAGCTTTATTTTATTCCTTATTTATGTTACATATTTGTGACAGAATTATTTTCAACATTTTATTCACTGTTAAATACACTCTAACAATTGTGTTTTTGTTTTAGAGCAGGAACAATATCCATGAAGGAGTCGGAGACTAGCAAACAAGAACCATCAGAACCAGAAATTCAACTACAACCAAACTGAACAGAAGATGAGGAAAGGGACTTGGAATTAAATCATGTGGACACACTAGCTTACAAGGTTAAGGGGGAGTTCATGTAGCAAAGGTATTACTGATCAAGTATTTCTTGTTCCTGGAATTAATTATGAATTGTGATTACATGATAATGTTGTAATCCTTTCTGCATGTGAGTTTAATATATATAATTATATTAATTTTAAAGTTCCTGATCATCTGATGAATGTTTTCAAGAAGAGGGTTACATCTGTCCCCACAAAAAGAGCTAATGTAGTAGATGTGTTACTCAAACTAAAATTATACATTAGAGAATTAAACCACACTTATGGTTAGGTGATAATGACTCAGGGAACATGCTAAAAAGATGGAGTATATTTAACCCACCATTAAATCCTAGTTTGTCTATGTATGAAGAAATTATGTGAAAAGGACATCCAGATAGAAAAAAATCTAATAATAAATATTATAACCTTAGCACCAATGAAAGGGAAGCGTTGAATAATTTTGATTAAGGATAGAACCATATAAGTAATGAAATACAATAAAGGTGGTAGTATGGTTTTAATGCATAGTTTAAAATATAGTAATAAGATGTTCAACATGATAGGATGTGATGATTTGTATTCACAGGTTTCTAGAAATGAAATGTTATTCAATATGAAAATAGATTTGTGATTAAATGATTTGATTTTAAACCAATCCATTTCAGATGGTACATACCAGTTTTTGGAAGTTAAAATTCCTGTGATTCCACAGACATATGGAATTCTGAAAATTCACAAAGGACTGGATAATTTAACATTCAGACTGAGAAAGTAAGACAGAACCCTTATTTTTATTCATTGATCAGAAGTTAAAAGGAATCCTAGAATTATTTAAAGTATTCTTTGTGATTCATAGCATTTGTTAGATATTTTAAGGTACATAAAATTAGATACTACTATGTTTTTATAAAACTAGATATAGTTGATTTCTTTAGTTATCCTGCAGGATATTATGATGTCTAGGTTCAGAGAAATTTAGATATATACAAAATATATTAATATGTCTGAAATTGATCGTATATATAACTACATGGTGATGGTGATTGAAAATAATAATGTTATGTTCAATGGAGAATATTACTATCAGCAAACTGGCGTTGCTATGGTGCAGCAGCATCCCCTTTATTTGCTAACTTGGTTTTACAGAAATGAGAAATGAATATATTTTTTAAATCTCATTTTTGCTCCAGTACAGTATTATATGTAACATTTTTAGATGATTTGTTTATTATGTGAAATGGTGGCATAGAAAAGTTGAATGATTTTATGCATGACTTAAATTGTTCCACAGCATTTTTACAATTAAAATATATTTATTCAGCTCAATTATAAATATGTAAACACAAGGCAATTTATTCCTAATATATACATAAAAAATTGTAATAATCCTTATCTGTATTATTCAAGTAAGTATCCTAATTGGATTTAATACATTATGAAGAATGTACATTTTGTAAGATTAAGTCGAATGGTTTCACATGATTTATGTTCTGAGAAGGAGGCATTATTGTCATGAAGAATGTTCTTTTGATAGAAACTACCCAGCTGATTTACTGGATGGCATTATAAGGGAGGTTAATACAAATAGGTGAAATACATTTGCTCCAATTTTGAAGAAAATAATAGTCACAAACTTAAAAATGGCTAAATTATTCAATAATGTAGTGTTTAAGTAAATGTATTTATTTTTAAGTATGTTTATGTTTACAGTACCTTCATATGTAAAGTCAGTTTTAACAGTCACATAATAAATGACAGTGTCAGATGTTTCTCAAATGATATTAAGACCATTCAAGATATAATTAAACTCCACCGACCTATTTAACCCTAACCGATTAAGTATGTGAGCATTTAGGGCAGAAACTTGTAAGTCTGGGGTAGTGTTAAGAGTTATATACAAAAAAATCATGGTTAGAAAAGGGCAATATGATGTCAAGAAGTAGAGAGACACCCAGCAAAATGACAAAATGTGACCCTTGTAAGCAGTGTAGATTTATCAATATAAGCTCACAGATTAATGTTGGCACTGATAACAAGACATTTCATTGTTGGATAGGTACAATTGTAAAACATCTGGAGTTGTATATATTGCCACATGCTTATCATGTGACTCATTTTATATAGTTAAGACTGTGTAACCACTGAAAAAGAGAATATATCAACATATGTATGCAATAAGAAAGAGAGTAATAATGCCCTGGTGAGAAATTATGTATTATGTAAAAATTTTAATAAATATGTATTTTTTATAACTGAAAACATAAATTTAATAATAGATGAGATAATTGGAATAACACCTTATTAAAATGGGAATGTTATTGGTAACTGCATTTTCCAACTGACAAATAGCCAGGATTGTATTATATGACTTCTTTAAATTGTATATTGAAGGACAGACATAACTGTTTGAGGTGATGACTGGCTGGTTATTCAAATGATATACTACAGGTATTTTAAATATGTATGAATGGAGACATTTTGTAATCAGATGAAGTCTGCGTCATACCTTGCAACCCATTAGCACATGTAATCTGGATAGAGCCTGAAATAATGGGGGGAAAAAGGCCCAAAAATAGGGACAGATCTTAAAGTCCAAACACCATAGCCCAAAGGTTCCTAGAATTCATAAACTCAAATGCAATGGAACAACTAGTCAGCATTCCCACAAGAGGAGACAATATAGTAGACCTGATCATCACAAACATGGGGACAAAATGCTCCACACCGGAAGTATATCCCTCATTGGTAAGATCAGACCATAAATTAATCTCACTGGAAATCCACATCCCGCCCCCACCCCCCTGCACAAAAGACCACAGTGAAGAACTTCTCAAAATCCAACTTCACACTTCTTAAGACTGAAGTGGTATCCTTCAAGGTCCCTGGGCCAGTGGAATCCACAACCCACACTGCTGAATCCTTTGCAAATGCCTTCTACAGGCACCTTCAAGAATGCATGGATCATGCAATCCCAAATAAAACCAAGACCCATTCCCTCAAAGGCAGGCGCCCGGTCTGGTGGACCCCAGCCATAAACAAACTGTACAACAGAAGGAGGAAGCTACTACATGACAGAGCAAAATCCCTAAATGGGAAGGCATCTCTGATCAGTACTAGCAAAAAACTACGATCACTCATAAAATCATCCAAGGCCAACTTTGAAAGAAAAATCGCAAAAGACACAAAAGACAATCACGAGGCCTTCTTTAGCTATGTTAGAAACCTGGGTGGAAACTCCCAGATATGCTCAGAGTTAGTCCAAAATGACAATAAATACACTGAACCCACTGACATTGCCAACATTCTGGCAGATAGGTTCAGTTCAAATTTCTCCTCCCCCTCCCCCCCAAAAGGAGAAATAACTATCCCAGCAGAGTGTAGCCTCCCTAACATCTCAGATGCCCAGGTGAGAGCCGCCCTCTCTAAAGCTAAAAACACAGCATCAATGGGACCGGACGGTGTCCCGGGCTGTGTGCTACATGAACTCCAAGAGGAACTAAACCCAAACATAAGGCTGCTGTTTAATCATAGCCTTACTACAGGATACGTACCCAAAGAGTGGTGTACGGCAACAGTGGTCCCACTTCACAAAGGTGGTGCTTCTACGGACCCTGGAAATTACCGCCCCATAAGCTTGACGAGCCTGGTCTGCAAAGCTATGGAGAGGATCATTATGGAACTCATAGACAAAGACATTGGGGACCTACAAACATTGGATCCTACCCAATTTGGCTTTGTCAAGGGCAGATCCTGCCTTTTGAACTTGGTCGACTTTTTTGAAACTGTCACTAAGGCCATTGATGAAGGTAAGGCAGTTCACACAGCCTACCTTGACCTTGCAAAAGCCTTTGACACAATACCACACTCGGGCATCATAGACAAACTCACCAGCTTAAATGTAAACCCATATGTCACAAGATGGGTTGCAAACTGGCTCAAGGACAGAACCCACAGGGTCAGAGTTGCTGGAGCTATGTTAGACTCTAAGCCAGTCACAAGCAGTGTCCCACAGGGCTCAGTCCTGGGACCCCTCTTGTTTGACATTTATTTTTCCGAGGTACAGGCAAACATAGGAGGATTGGGGCTGACAAAGTTCGCAGATGACTGCAAACTGGGCGCCATAATTGATACTCCAGCGGACACAAACATCCTTCAGAGAGGACTCATAGAAACGGATAATTGGTGCCAGAGCCATGGCCTTAAGCTTAACACCAAAAAATGTATAGTCATACCCTTTGGGAAAAACAAGGTACCCACAAATTACCACATAGGTGGTAATCCATTAAGTATGGAAGAGGTAATCAGGGACCTAGGGACCCAGGTTGACAGTAACCTTTCATTTGACACTCACATTGCCAAAGTGGTTAGGAAGACCTTCTATATTGCCCACCTTATCATGAAGGGTTTCACATCTAGATCAAGAGAGGTCATTGTGCCCCTGTACTCATCTCTTATTAGGCCAATGATTGAGTACAATGCCCCATTTGGGATGTATCTTACCCGACACCTGCAGCAGTTGGAAAGACCCCAAAAGTTCCTCACTAAGAGGATAAAGGGTCTTAAACATATGTCATATGCTGCCCGACTGAAAAAACTCCAGCTCTATTCAGTCGCATACCGCCTACTCAGAGGTGACCTGTGCCTAACATACAAGGCCATGTCCAATCCTGAATTAATGGACATGCTCCACCTCAAAAAATCCAAATCCATCAGAGCCACGAAAGCAAGAGACTTAAACTTCAACACAGAAATAAATAGGACGTGCTGGAGGGACAGATTCATAACCCAGAGGCTCCCTACACTCTGGAACAGAATCCCAATCCATGTTAGGCAGAGCCCCTCACTGACTCTATTCAAGAGAAGTCTTGACGAGTGGATGGGAGATCGTAGGTTTACCCTGGGGGTCATCTCTGTGTCACTACTAGACAGAGGCACAGTTAACTAAACCCTAAATGGGCGTAGTATTCTCATCCTAAGGGGTGGTGAAAGCCACACACACTCTGGCTAGGCTTATAAATGCCCTAGGGCAGATAGCCTAGTACGAACCTATGAACCTATGAACCTATGAACCTATAAATATTGCTCTTATAAACTTAGAAAGTTGCTAGAATAATAAGATTTGTGTTAGCATGCATTTTCTGAAGGATATGAAGTCCGAAACCTAAATGTATGTAATTTAGTGGCTTTAGCCTTCAGTGATTTGCTAGAAAACCCCAAATTTTATAAGGAACAAACCAACAATATGAGCAAAACTCTAGACCTACTGCAAAAATATGAACAGTTGAGAGATGTGGTCTGTGTATTCATTAAGAATGAAAGTGCTTAATTATTATATACTAAATTGATTGAGACAAGGCACTTCACCTTTTGAATTAATTTTCAGGTGATATTTTTGGAGATAGAGTGTTGGAACCAGAACTCCCAATCATTTTTTATATGTAATTTTGATGAGCAGCCCAGCAGAGCACAGTTTATTTATTTATTTAATTTTTATGAACAACCCACCAGGAAAGGGCTTTTTTGACGTATTTAGTTTTGATAGCTGGACCCCCTCCAACCAGTCATGGGCCCTAGGCAGCTGTCTAGATTGCCTAGTGCTGGATCAGGCCCGGGCCTGTTCAAGTTATGAAAGAGCAGAACTATAACTCTTTCAGAGACCTTTTCTCCAAGCCTAGTGAAATGTATAGGCCTATAAATAAGTTATTTCACCATACTCCACCAATAAGGAGGTTTCTTTTTACAACTAATCATTTTTACATCATAGCTTAGTTTAACCTATAATGTTATATATTTTCTAGTATGGAATAACCACAGAACAAACTTTCATTTTCATAAAATTATTTCCAATTTACCACTCTTAGTTTCTCCTTAATAGTTGTATAATCATTTCTTCTATACTTTATACCTTTTCTTGAATATAATAGAGAGCTTACACTTTTGTATATTAAAACTAATAGAATTGTGGTAAGATCTCCCCACTGTGTACCATTTTCCACTATGGAGACTAGTCCACTATTATTAATAAGTACCAAATCGAGTATCCTGACATAACCTAGTGTATTCATTAACCAGCTGCTTTAAATAGTAAAAATTAATCACGTCCAAAAATTGTTGAGAAAAGGAATTTACAAAATTATAAGATTCCCAAACTATGTCTGGATAATTAAAATAAACTATGTCCGGATAATTAAAATTACCCAACAAAAGAATGTCACCTTTACATAAAGTGTTATCAAGATATTTTAAGAAACTAATATGGGTATCATTATTAATTTTTGGTGTTCTATAACAAGCCACAATCTTAACTGCTTCCACTGCAATATATGTCAAACACGGACATTTCCAATAAGTTGTCTTGCTGTATTAGTTTATATGGAATAGATTCATGAACTAGTATTAATATCTACCACCTCTGGAATTCTTCCTTAAGCATTCATACTTATAACCCAGAAAAATTAATCCTGATGCATTCCACACTTCTACAATTATGACTAAATGATAACCTACAGAATGAATGATCCATTTAGCTAATCATATTTGTCACTTACACTTGGGTATTGGCAAATAATTATTTCATGAAGCTATTAGGTCTACCAAGTGTACTTCTGCAATGATTTATTGTCCTAAAAAGGCTTAATCAGTTCTGAAATTTTCCCCACTTTAAACCCAAATCCATATGGACTCAGATAATGTAATCAATGAAAACATACAGAGGTCATAAACAAACTCTTCCCATGTTTTTATTAAGTTAACATGGCATTTTGTACACAAATGTCATACCCATGTGTTATCATGCCTCCATTAGTAAATTCCTAATCATTCATCCTTGGGAGAGAATTATTTTACTCAAAATTACATCGATAAAACCTTTTACTAATAGTTCTAAACTCTTAACTAAATTCTCCTTCATATGATTTGGTGGTGTATACATCAACATGAATTAGAATCAATTTATATTTAATATTACATTTAAGTGACCTATGCAGTAATGCAACAACATCCCCTAATTTTAAACCTGTCAGTGAAGAAACTGTAACTCTCAGTTTATCCAGATTACTCAATCCAGTTACTGTGCTTCAACACAGAATCACCTATGACTAAAATTTCAGTGCCCTCCATTCTGTCAATACTAGGATCCCTGTTACACATGCTTGGTTTACAACATAAACCTTCTTGCACTGAATCCATAGAATATGATACTTCATCATGAGTAACCAGTGTGGGTATAGGAGCAATTCCCCCAGTTGCTCCTCTCTTTTATTTTTTCTGCTTATTATCAATATTAACAAAGCTTTCTAAAAGCACATCATTCACTATAGATTTCTTATTAGTACTATTTATTAAATCTAACCTCCTTTCATTTTGTGTCACTCTGACTGTGTTTTTTTTTTGTTTGTTTGTTTTTTCACGTTTTGATTTGCTTTAATACCAAAGTTCTACACCTTATTCTTAAGTAAATGTTTTCTCTTTTTCTTTCTTTTGGGATTCTACAAGATACTATCATCTTTATACCTCATAAACACCACACATCCTTTGCATACCCTTAAAAATTTGCAAGTTATTAAATCATCAAAAAAGAGGCTGAAAGGGTGACCCAAATTGTAAGTGTGACCTCAGAGCTCCATCCATCAGCATGGACACCTGGTATTCTCTCACCTTAGACAATATTGCCTGGAAATGGGAAGTGAGGGAAGCTTTGTACGAAGGCACCTTGGCAAGGAGAGCAGAGGATAAAACAGCCCTCAGGAAGATCCTTGCCCATGATACCAGACCGACATCTGCCTACTGCTCTTCAGAGTGTAGAAAGGGCTGTCAATCCCAGATTGGATTGCAGAGGCACAGAAGAGGCTGCTCGAATCAGTCCAATAGAGGCACAAACCCATGATCCTTTGGAATTGTAGGATACCTACAAAATCATCCAGTGCATAACTATTTAAATTATCCATTTTTGTAGTAAATTTATGTGATATATTTATTATCAGATATTTCTCTATAGTTCATAAACTATCACTATCTAACTAAACAATAATTCCATTCCACAAAATAAAAAGTCATTAAACTAAATATGCAAAGGATTTAAGAAACACACAAACAATAATTAATTTAAAACCTCAAAAACAAAACAAACAAATCAATTAAAAAGCCAAAAACATACAATAAATACCCGTAAAATGTCAGCTTGTCTGTAATCCCCGTAATCACAGAAAGACACACAAAGCACATCTTTGTGTCGAAGATGCCAACTCCTCTTGCTTCCATTCATGAACAGATGTAATATATTATGTAGCCCAAGCAGTACCTGTTATTGGCAAGATGAACAGTCACTCCCCTATATCACCAGGGAAACAGTTAAACAAAAAACAAGATAATAAAAGGTGTTCACCTCATGTTTAAAAAGACAGTAGAGATCAGCCAAAGAAAATTAAAAGTATTTAGTTGTACTGAGCACTGACACACTACATGAAATGCATGTAGTTTGTAAATGAGATTGAGGTAACTCAGTAGCAATGGCCTTTCATACACAGGTGAGATAACAATAATTAACCTTATCTTTGTAGAACAAAAGAATAAAGCTTTGACTGTAACAGAGATGAATACATAGGATCGATTCCTGACAGAGTCACGGGGGAAATGAGTGCAACAGGTGGGTGAGAATGAGCAGTCATCCTGAAGGGAGAAAGGTTGTCTGACCTGTGACACCCATGCACTGGCCCAGCAATCAAGGAGCCTCAATCCTCACCATTAACACCAGTGAGGGGCATCCACATAGGGGAGGATAACAAATAAACACAGTAAAGTACAATTTTCCTTAAGAGCACACAGAGACCACAGTCAGTCTGGGGCTGGTTCCTCCCTTTCTCTCCAGATCTCCAATAAGACTCCCACTGGCACAGCTATAGGGTACAGCTCTCAGCCTAGTGGGCAAGCTAAAACCTCCCACACCCTCTCTGTCCAACCAGTGCTTTGTGTCCCTGCCCAAGTAGCTGACACATACACACTTTGAGATATGAGTTATATGCAAACACACAGACACTCCTGGGAAAGGCTGGCACAGATTCTCCAGTTGTGCCCCTTTCTCCCAGTCTAAAAGGTAGTACCAGCTGTCACTACCCACTAATATCTATCAGCTACTAAAAAGGCCCTTACTAAAGGGTGCCCAATTATTACTGTGGAATATTATTATCCAAATGATAAGTGTGACTGAACAGCAAGGCTATTGGAGTGACTTTGTACAATATCACTAAATACATGCAATGTACTCTTAGAGCTTAAATTATCTCTACACAAAATAGCCACCGTTGAAAGGTTTAAAATATTTAATAATAAATAATAAAAACACAACACAATACTTCTTACTACACAGTGCTAGTCAAGAGTTCAGAGATCACAGAGAAATACTTAAAATAACACAGTAGAAAAGTTCTGACATCAATACAGAAAAAAAACTAATCTAATATTCCTAGTTCATAGCTATATCTAAGAGAAAACACAGTTCTAAAATAAACTTGCATATAGAGCAAGGCAGTGTTGGTGATGTTGGATGTTCTGAAGACAAATGCTAAATGCTCTCATTCTTTCTGTCCTTAAATTGATAACACAGTACCACTGATTCATTTCAGATTACATCATTTCTTTCTGGTTCCCAAGCTAACAGAAACTCAGAGGTAAATAACCCTTTTGATCTTGCAGCTGGTCAGGAAGCCAGAGCAATAAAAGACATTATACATGCAAATTCTAGTACTTAACTCTGATATCAAAACAATAGCCAGAATTCCTTCATCCAGACATCTCGGCTCTGAGCCCTATGATCAAAGACAGTCATGAAATCCTTGACTTATCAGCTTCCTTACAGCAGAGTGCACTGTTGTTACATTTTTTGCAGTTCAACATCCAATACAGTCTTTTCACATTTAAGAGAACAAGCCTGTGGCTTACATTAATATTTACAAATGACAGAATTATCTACAAAATTCTATCTAGCTAGGCTGGCAGTCTTCACCTATCTTTACATGACCTACTGGTCACATGGGGAAGCTGGGAAGGGGGGAGAGTGTGCCAGGAGACACTGACTAACATAGGTTGCCAAGCAATTCCTTGCACTTTATCTCGGGTAATGCATTAAGGGAAGTATGCACATAACTGGGCCTAACATAACACTCCCATTTGGTGTAGCATGTAGCAGGATAGACTAGGAGCAGTGAGATAAGGACTAAACAGAAAAACCTTGCAGCTGCCTAATGATGCCCCACCCAAGAAAAAAATACAGGAAACTGATTGACAAAAACTATGCTAGGGAAAAACAACAGAGAGGAAAAAAGAATATTCCTTCTTATTTGCGAAGTTCTTCCTGGTTCTAATGCTCTGTAATCCACTTAAGAATACATTCCAAATCATAGGTACCATTGTGTCAAAGGCGTTGCCACACTTGAAGTTCTGCAGATTTCTTGTATTTATTAAGAACTTATTGGGGATTCTTAGTTATCTGTTTAGGACTATGCCCCACACATTACCTATATGAGCTTTTGTAGAGTAGCATCCTGGGAAGCAAAGCTGACAAAATTGTATTCATAGTTTAGACTTTGGCCAGTTCTGATTAACTAGGACTAAACAGTGATCATGATTTTGTACAGTATTTTCAGTGATATGAAAGCAATGGGAAACAAGGTATGTCATATTTTAGACCCATGTGAGAGCAGGAAGGTAAAAATAACTGCATTAGGCTGAAGACCAAAAGCATTCTGTACAGTAAAGCAATCCAGGAGTATTGTGTGTTTTCACAGCCACTTGATATATGTGGTTAAAGATAAAGAAAAGAGTTTTTTTAATCCGACTACAAGCCAATGTATTTAAATATGTATGCAGCCTGAACAGCCATATACTTTGCTGTATATGTGCCATTCATGTAGACTGTGGTCATGTATATAATGGGGCTGCAGATAAGCAACAGAATCCATAAGTAAAAGATACATCGAATTAACACCCCTAGTCTCTGTCTTTTAAATAAATTTAATATCTTTTACTGAGAATGCACACTTAGGAAAAATACACTACAGAGTTTGTGACCTTTATTATTATCACTAAACACTTAATGTCTAGAAGTTTTTCACTTCTAGCCACTATTTAGCTTGATTTTGCCAGCAATGAGTAGTAGCAAAGTTGAATCAAACTGTCTTCACCTAAGTTGCACAGATACAGTGTGAAACCTGTATATACATTTGTTAGTTTCAATCTTTCATCTGCAGGGGCCGGCATTCCTATTTTTCTTAACCTCATTTAAGACCTCACTTTATCTCAATCACCTAAGGCATCTACCCACCATCTATTCCATCTGTACTACTTACTACTTACTCTGTATCCTGTCTTACTCCTTTATTCTTCCCCTACTACTTCCTCCTAATATCTGCACCTGCTTACTCCACCATCTCTCCAAACACAACTCTATATCTGGTTCAGTTTACAGCCATAACTGTTATGTCCAATAAGCTTTATAACTACATCATTGCTGTTACAGTTACTATTTTTTATTTATTTTTATTTAATATTTGTTGACTATTGTACTAATGTTTCAATATGTGCCATCACAGATGTAACCAATGCTCCTATGCATATATGAATGTAATGCCATGTATATTCACTGTCCTCATGTAACTAAGTTACTCGTATTTTACATTTATGGCTTATGCTGGCATTGTTAAATTGCATTTATCTCAGTTTTATTAGTTTTTATTATTAATTCTGTACAAAATGATCTTTGTGTGGAGCTTTTCTCCCTGGGCCTCCACTGAAAAAGGAACTGTGTCCAGTCAGATTTTCCCAGTAAACAAATGTAAATAAAATAAATAAAAATGTTAGTGACAAAAAGTATGTTCTGATTTCAATGTCTTGTATTACAAACTTATGGAGATGTTCTCAATGTGCCTCCACTGTATATGGTTTCTGCCAGTTTGGACTTTCCCAGTCAACAAATAAAATAAACTATTAACTTTAGTGTGTGTTGTGACAGGCATTAGGCTTCAGATTCAAGTAGGATGGACTTGTCCATCGGTAACACCATCATTGCAGTGTTACTGTAATGTTGTCAAATGTTATTTATAAATGTATTAAATAATATGGAACCCACGATTGACCACTTCAGTGTTCTTCATTTAATTTTATTGGGATCCAGAATATCTTCCCCACATCACCCTTTAGTACCTTCCATTTAGGTGGTCCGTAAACTAGTCTATGGTTGTGTAAACAAGCTTACCTTGGTGAATAAGTGATGGTTTACAAGATCAGTATCCTTGAGCAGATACAAATGTACAGTACTAGTTGAAAGACCTTAACTGATCCCCTTTAGAATATATTTTGAAAGCCAAAGCAGATTGAAGACCATGATCCTTACTCAGTGTTCACAACTTCAAAAGCAGCCATATGCCCTTGCCTTTATCCTTATTTCCATGCTTCCCTTGAAATGCCAACCTTCAAATTAAAACTACATCTACATACCAGCATGTTGTTACTCCTACAAAATACATACTAAAACAATCTGTAACTTGCAAAGTGACCAAGGTGCAAAGAGGACTGACTGCATAAGACATATGGCAAAATAGCCTGTGACACATAAGGCACAAGACTGTAGCCTTACACTTCCCTTTCATGTATTGGCCTGTGCTTTATATCACATGAATATGAAACGCCATGGGTACTTGTAGCTAGCTGTTTACATCTAGGCTGGGTACTGACAGGTACAATGCAAAAGGTCTAGCTTTTTGAACCAGCTATGAAGCTATTATCATTGTGTCATGAAAAAAAGAATTATACCTGTTTATATATATTACTTTCTGCTAGGCTTTGTTTGTATGGGGTCTATCCCTTGAGGTTTATTATTTATTACTTAAATATGGAACTTACTGATTATATGTGTATGATATTTGCTACTGAAATAGTGGTAGATGAGCAGAATTGCAGTTAATGTGCTGGATTCTTGACATATTTCAAGAGCACATGGGAGCTATTACGGACATGAATGCAGAACTGGCATTTCTATAACAGAAGATAGGAAAGAAATGTCTGCTGAGAAAATAAAACCCAGCAGTTAACATTGCTACCTCGTGGGGCTTCATTCTCCAGTTTATTTCTCATTGGGATGCTTTCCATGTGGAGTCTATACATCTTTTTCATGTCCATGTGGGTTTTTTCCAAGGTTTTCTGGTTTCTTCGTATATCCCAAAGGTGTGCCCTAGGTGAAATGGCTATCATTCAAATTGCCCACATGTGCATCTGGTGTGGTTATAGAACATTCATTAAAAGCAACTGCAATAAAAGTGTTTAATAAACTGTTTCCAAAGAGCTTTCTTATTCAGAGATACAGAAAGCATTAATGGCATAGAAGTTAACTTTTTTTTTACAATCACAACAGAAAGGAAAAATTCAGACTTTTGGGCTTCACTTGTACTAAATAGATGAGTATTGTTTCTTAAGGCAATGCCTCATATAACTGTAAAACTAATACAGAACTGAATTTTTAAGATGGAACACATTATAATTTAGCATAGATAAAAAACAAATGATAAACTAATCAAGTAGCAAATCATAGGAAGCTATATGCAGATCACTGTGATATGTAAAATATTGTTTATTGGTTATAAAGAGTAAGATAGTAAGATACAAGTATATAAACTTCAAAAAAGATATATGTCCAAACATTCCTCTGACTAAATAACACTAAAACCAACTGAGCATTGCAATAACACAAGTACAATGTCCCTCTGTTAAAAATAAGCATCTCAGTCCGATAACATAAACAAAACTCACTTTATTAATACAACAAAGGTTAGATTAAGCGCTTTCATCCACATCAAATCATGGACTTCATCAGAATAATTCTAACTTCATTCTATTCATTTAAATTACTATAGGGCACCAATGGAATGCTAAAAACTATTAAGGTTAATTGACAGCATGCAGTTTTAAAAAGACAGAACCATGTCTGCTAATAACACCGTTTTAAAATAATCAAAGACCAATATCCTTGGTTTAATCATAAATAATATTTTAAAAAGCTTAAAAATCCATATAAAACTATCTGAACTTAAATAAATACTGTGTTTTCCTTATATCAGATATTAACACTAGTAATGGTTAAAAAGTTAAGAAAAAATAACTCCTAACCCATGTGCACACAAAATTCAGCTCTCCATCTGCAACAAAGAATTAATCTACAATCTAACCTGCAAAACTGGTTTGATGGGTATACTCTCATTCAATCCAGGGGTATTTGTGGCATTTAACAACAGTTGCCACCTGACTTCCTTTTCCCCCAACAATGCCTTAATATTTCGTCCCTTTGGGTTGGGTATTATCTGCTCAATTATATCAAACTTAAATGTACTACACTTAGTACTCTTTTGCAAATGTCTATAAAGTGCTCTGTTACTGACCTTTCTTTGTATGTTATACAGGTGGTCATAAATCCTATTTCTAAAACACCTATTAGTTTTTCCGAAATAAAATCCTGTACAGTCTGTGCATTTAGCTAATTATATGACATGATTGGTATTGCAGTTACCCCACTTAAACTGTATTTCAGTCTTGTTAATATCTTCTAACTTAATACTTTCTTCTTCCAAAATTGCATGACATGGTTTGCAATTCCCATATTTCCTAGTATGCCTATCCTTAGAACCATGACCTTTTAACAAACTGCCTTTCTCAAACCTGTTCTTTAAATTATAACCTGTCTTGCATACAAATGTTGGGGTTTCCCCCCAATCTTTTGTGCACTTCATGGTCGCATTTTAAAATACTCCAATTCTTCTTTATAATGTCCCTAATGTGTTGTATGTGTGAATTAAATTCTAAAATGCATCTACTGTAGGCTTTGTCCATTTCCTGTATCCAGGATATACAGAAAGGACATGTTTAGCAATTCATATCTGGAATTTTCTAGTTGTCACCCTATGAGTCAAAAAAGAAGTATATTGAAAGGGCAGTGTATTCGAGCTGCCAGGATTACTTCCAAATATGATGAAATGTTGCAGGAAATGGATTACATAGGAGATTTATTTAGGGATAGAGGGTACCCTATGGCTTTGTTGGAAGATGTAACTAGATATGTCAAGAAGGAATGGCGTAACAAATACAAACCTATATTAGGTACAGATCTAGTTGAAGCTAGTCCTTGTATTAGGAATTCAAATGACAAAGGCTACAGTAGAGCAAGCATTTTAGAATTTAATTCAGACATACAACATGTTAGGGACATTATAACAAAAAATTGGAATATTTTAAAATGTGATGATGAAGTGCACAAAAGATTGGGGGAAACCCCAACATTTGTATAAAGACAGGTTATAATTTAAAGAACAGGTTTGAGAAAGGCAATTGGTTAAAAGGTCATGGTTCTAGGAATGGGCATACTAGGAAATGTGGGAATTGCAAACAATGTCATGCAATTTTCAAAGAAGAAAGTATTAAGTTAGAAGATATTAATAAGGCTGAAATAGAGTTTAAGTGGGGTAACTGCAATACCAAGCATGTCATATACTTAGCCAAATGCACAAACTGTCCAGGATTTTATATCGGAAAAACTAACAGGTGTTTTAGAAAAAGGATTTATGACCACCTTTATAACATAAAAAGAAAGGACAGTAACAGCACACGTTATAGGCATTTGCAAAAGAGTACTAAGTGTAGTACACTTAAGTTTGGTATAACTAAGCAGATAATACCCAACCAAAATGGAGGAAATATTAAAGGATAAGAAAGGGATATTAAAGCATATTGCTCAACCTGCTGTCTCTTTTAGTCCCTGTTCATTGATACAGCCTCATAAAATCACCCATGCAGCTTTAAAAACTAATCCACTCAACTGTTTTCTCTGTTAGGCTTCCTACTTTCTGTAGTGTTTTACTTTCACTTTGAAAAACAAGTTGAAAAACCTCTAGCTGGCTCTGAAATGATGATGTCACATCTGCCAGAGCTCTTCGTCTAGCTAATGGGACGTTTCCTCCCCCAAAGTGATGTAATCCCCACCTGATTTGCATGCTGTATAGAAGAGCCAGTGGACCTCCCACATTGTGATGTCAAAGCTGCCTTGCCCAGCCCACTCTTAACCTAGCAAAAATGTCAAACTATAATCTCAATTTTCTGAAGAGCCCTACTGATATGTAACAAAGTACAGGCAGAAGCAAACAGCTGCAAAAACTAAGAGCATAAATTTGCAATGACCATGCATAGACATTAATTGCATGTTTTTACATAACAAGCAGATGTCTGTCACAATTAATCGACAACACTACATCAGATTACAAGAAGTATGCAATACCGTAATTTTCTTAAATTACCACTTAAAAAAGCATGTGGGTGCTGTCATGCAAGTCTGTGAAATATTTTGTGTTTATAGTGCATAATTTGTTAGCTATTAAAATAAACAGGAAGGAAAAATAAGTGGGAGTTTAATGCTTTGCAAAACAGTGATTATTCCCAGTGCTATGGAGCTTGGTTCTAAATTTGACAGGAGTGCAACAAAAAAGTCTCCCACTGTAAGGAAGGAAAGGCTGACAAGAAAGCAGTACATTAGTCTGGTCACCTGCTGTGAGCTGTCAATCATATGCAGATGTTGTTGTTTGTCTTTTGGCTTTCCTGGTTAGGGGTCGCCACATCGGAACTCCAGTTCGTTAATGATTGGCAGTAGATTTTCACAAATGCTGAGGTGCCAGCTTGACGTCCAACCTTCAACGAAGGCACTCCTATTTATGCATGTCTTTCAAATGCCCACCCAACCGTGGGGAGGACATGCAGACTCCACACAGAAGACACTCCTTGCACTCCAGCCGAGAATCGAATGGGAGAACCTCTTGCTGTGAGGCAACAATGCTACCGCTGCACCACTGCGGATTTCTGTCAATCATATGCAGATAATGGGTCAAACTACCCTTAGCTCTTTGACAGCTAGGGAAGGTAGGTGTGAAGGGGGAGGGGAGATATCTTGAAGATCTAGATTTTAGCCTTCACAAAAGAAATCAAGTTAGCATTTCTAAGAAGAAAGAACAATAAAATGCACTTTTCAATTCTGTTCTGTAGCATTTGCACTGCTTGTGTTTGAAGTAGTCATTGAAAAGGATACAATTTTAACCAAAAGTTGGTGACTATAACAGCAGTGAATGTCTGTAAAATCAGTGGACTGACAGGAGCTTTAGGGAAAACATGGCAGATCTGATGCAATTTTTTGGAGACAAACAATGCATTCTAGGATACTTAGAGGCAGACTAAACATTCAGAATTATTTCAAGATGCCAGACCCCATGTGATCAGAGTCAGAAATTGCGTATAAAAATATCTAAAAAGCTCTAAATAGTCCCAGAGTGGTGTTAAAATGTAGGAAACACCAAACCATGATGAAATAAACATGTTTTTTTGAGTCTGTGGGTGCGGGTGTCCTTTAAGGCATTGTTGGGGGGAAAAGAAGGCAGGTGGCAACTGTTGTTATATGCCACAAATACCCCTGGATTGAATGATAGTATACCCATCAAACCAGTTTTACAGGTTAGATTGTAGATTAATTCTTTGTTGCAGATGGGGAGCTGAATTTTTGTGTGCACATGGGTTAGGAGTTGTTTTTTATTAACTTTTTAACCATTATTAGTGTCAATATCTGATATAAGGAAAACTCAGTATTTATTTAAGTTCAGATAGTTTTTATATGGATTTTTAAGCTTTTTAACATATTATTTATGATGTAAACCAAGGATATTGGTCTTTGATTATTTTAAAACCGTATTTTTAGCAGACATGGCCCTGTCTTTTTAAAACTGAATGCTGTCAATTAACCTTAATAGTTTTTAGCATCCCATTAGTGCCCTATAATTATTTAAATGAATAGAATGAGGTTAGAATTATTCTGATGAAGTCCACGATTTGATGTGGATGAAAGCGCTTAATTTAACCTTTGTTGTATTAATAAAGTGAGTTTTGTTTATGTTATTGGACCAAGACGCTTATTTTTAACAGAAGTCTATAAACGTGCTAAGATCATTTTTACCATATGCAGAATAAAACAGTAAATCAGCATCAAAGACAGGCAAGAATAAAGTAAGACTTTACAATGTTCTTGTTTTAGTGTCAATAGAGCTCTGTATATTAATACATCTGAGCTAATTGCTTACAAACTGGAGAGTAGAAATTATCAGTGTGCATTTATAAGACGATGTAGCATCCAATGTAAGTGCTAAGTAGACAGAATAACCAACTTGTTCAGTAATTTGTGAGTAATAATCAACAAAGTTGTTAGCACAACAGGTAAATCATAAAATAATATTACTTCTGTTTTTATGGAATTATTTTGTATATGATGTACAGATGTCCAATTTGTAGCTATCAAAAATAATTTGTCAAAGTTCTTATTGCACCCATCTTATTCTTGCTAAGGATAATAATATCTGCATGAAGTAAGAAATGTGAATCCAAGTCAACATCTTTCTGGATGTCACTACTATCAATAGAAAAAAGTGGGCTGAAGAGAGAGCCCTGTGGCACTCCCCTATAAAGGCACAGCAAATTTAAGCATCCATCATTTATTCTGGTGTACCTCCACTGAAGGTTGTGCGTCAGGCCTGGCATCCGGTACGTAAAAATCTACTGCCAATCATTAGCGGACCAGAGTTTCGCTGTGGCGACCCCTAACCGGGAAAAGCCGAAAGATACAGGTGCTGTCTATTAGAAAGATAAGAATAACACAATTTAACAGCATCTCTACAAACACCTAAACTAGATAGGCAAGTAAGGCTATCCCTATGAATTACCATATTGAAAGCTTTCAACAGGTCTACAAACAATCCCCTAAGCTGTATTTCAAAGAACTAATAGAGTGATACATCTATTATATAAGCACAACCTTGCCTGTAAAGAGAGAGTGCTGCTTACGAAAGCCATGTTGAAAATCCCTTAATAGTTTATTAGCTTCTATGTAATCAATCAAGTGGCTACCTCATTTGCACAGCTAACCTTGCCATCCATCCTTGCCTCCTTCAATTATTCTTCCTCATTAAATCAAACTCCACTTCTCTTGTTTGGCTTCCCTCAGGAAATTAGATGGATATTTACAAAACTATGGACAAACATCCTTTTTTTCAAGACTCATGCCAGATATGTAAATTACCCACATGAAGCCTGATAATGTTTTAGTATAACCCTTCAGAAAACCACAATGCATACAGGCCTTTATAATGCATTCAAGCCAAAAAGCTAACCTCTCTAGCTATGAATTGACATTTTACATCTGTTACAACTCATCACTACAGTATAGTCTATGTGAAACCTGCTTGGCTCCGCAACATTTGACCCATAAAAGAAGATGCTGTTATTACCCTAGAAATAATGATAGTAAAGAAAAATGGGCACAAAAAGATGGATATCCCCAAAGCAGCTATAACATGATTTCTGAGACTTTCAGAAACATTTGTTTAACTGTGCTTTAGGTGTTTGTAGAGATGCTGTTAAACAAAACACTGACTAATTTGTTTTCAGTGTTTAACACATCAGTGCTGTAAAATGAATTCTGAGTAACAAAAAAAATCTGATTCTCATAAGAGGCAAACGTAAGTTATAAAGAATAGCTATGACTTGACAAACAAAGACGGTCGAAAAGTCTCTGAAGCAATGCATTACCTTTTGTGACTCCTTACAGAATCTATGACTTCATTACATAATAATAAAGTGTGCGTGTACACCTCAGATTTGCATAAAATTGATAGATTGTGGTGTCACAGATCAAAAGGCTACGCTGTGGGACAATGGTAAAGGAGTTTGGAGGCAAAAATCCAAAATCTCTGCTTACACTATGCTGGTAGTTGTTACGAAATCATAAACATACTGAAATGTTGCTCCTGTACTGGTCAAATGATGCAAACAACTATTTAAAACATTTTAGATCATTGGAATATCTAGATTTTCAGCCATTGTTTGCCCCCAGTTTAATTACTTCATCTGTACTTTTGAAGAAAATTAATGTAGTCTGATGCAGTTTGGGCAGCCTTCCTCAAAATTCATCCAAGCTCATGACATGAGCAGTTCTTATTTCTGCAAAGTCAGCTTGACCCTGTGACTTAAATTTATAAGTACACCCCATTCAGTTCCTCAGAAAACTTTGGCTATTGTACTGAAACACATATTCCAAGGCAGGTTATGATAAACCATGAACATTAGGTCAAAGTGCAGTCATCAGCAAACAGACTGCAGCATGGAGAGCTGGCTGGGGGAGGGGAGAAAGAAGCTACAACACTACTGCCTTCTTATTCTTCTCTTTCTCTGTCTTCCTCTTGTCAAAATATTTGTTTCAGATAATGTCAGAGGATTTGTTCAGCATGTCAGCTGTTCCTGCCATTTTCCTGAAGGCCATTTTCTGAATTTCTTCACAGCAGATTAACAGCAGGTGCAGCCTGTGGGGGGAAAGCCATTCTTATTTCTGCAGAGTATAAGATCACGTCTCATCACCATTTGCTTTCCAAATCACCCAGCTGTTGAACTGACTAGATAGCACACCATACAAGATATGCCATCACAACTGGGCTCTCATGTATAAAAGTATTATGCATCTGTATAATTTGGGCGGTATTACAGACCAACTAGTTTACTGTTTTTAAATCTTGCATTTTGTAAATACATACATTCCCACTTTGTTACAACATGAGCCCCACCCCCATAAACACTCACAAACTCAGAAAGTGTTTTAAAGAAGTTCAAATCTGCAAACACGGAAAGTACTGTTTAAATAATTCTATGCATTTAAATGTAACTGTGAGGAGCAAAATAAAATCTGTTTGAGCTCAGATTATGGTTCTACCTATTATTTTGCTCACACAACTTTGAGAATTAGACCTGATCATTATATTTTTAAATTGTCTTAGTTAAATATTCATAAGTTTATAATTTTATAACTTCACAGCTCTGACCACAATATTTTGTAAACATGCACAGACATATTTTGTATGACATGCACAGACATATTTTGTAAACATGCGCTAATATATTTTGTATGACATGCACAGACATATTTTGTAAACGTGCACAGACATATTTTGTAAACATGCACAGACATATTTTGTATGACATGCACAGACATATTTTGTAAACATGTGCAGACATATTTTGTATGACATGCACAGACATATTTTGTATGACATACATAGACATATTTTGTAAACATGCGCAGACATATTTTGTATGACATGCACAGAAATATTTTGTAAATGTGCACAGACATATTTTGTAAATATGCACAGACATATTTTGTATGACATGCACAGACATAGTTTGTAAACATGTGCAGACATTTTGTATGACATGCACAGACATATTTTGTATGACATGCACAGACATATTTTGTAAACATGCACATAGATATTTTGTATGACATGCAGGGCTGCGCAACAAAATTGCTCTGCTCTGCTGTGTTACCTTGCAGCAGCAGCAGCACAACTCTGAAAATTTACTTGATCAAAATACAGGAAATATATGATCATTATTAGTGTACATGGTGGTCTTTAAAATGTGCGTGACTTGAGAGAAGTGGCCCCAAGCCTAGTGGGACAGAATTCTGTCATCATAGTGGCAAGGCTCCAGACTGCAATCCAAGAAACTGGAGTCTGACTAGCAGACCAGGACTTGGAGGGTTGTGTAAGGGAAGAAATACTGGCAGATGATTATCCATATCAGTCACACCAGGAGCACCACTGGGGAGGCTAGAGACTATCTCCAGGCACACAAAGCAGCTGTAGCCTAGAAAGTGACCACACAACATCTCTGCAGAAAATCATGATATGTTAAAGCATGCTACTTATAAACTCCAAGCACAGATGAATTGCATACTGTAGCATTTCTGTTAGTGGTTCATTAAGGATATTAATAAATACCAGTCCTTGTGAATGAACTGCCAACATCTGTCCTACAGTGTGATCCTAAACAGGGTCATCTACATGCCAGTGCAGTAGCATAAAGGCAAAACATCTGTCTGCATTAAAAGCCATAAACATGTGTGATCAAGACGCAGCCAGTAGGTAAGGGCTTCATAAACCAGAAGTTAGACTGACTATCTCAGGGGAACAGACAGGAACTTGCTAATCTTGACTCCCCCATGGAAAAAACAAAGTAGATATTCAGCACAACTTAAACATAATAGCAAAGCAGACAAACATCCAGCATTGTAGGCAGAGAAGTGTGGAGGACACTTGCAGACACTAGTGCATACTGGAATCTTGGGAACTACTAGGGAAGCATACAGAAAATGGCTTAAGTCATGAGCATGGCAGGCTGTTCTGTCTCTAGCACTGCACTATGCCAGGAAGGACACCAACTATCACTAGCCTAAGGTTTTCTGCCTTCACAGGGGTAAACTATCTAGGGATGTGTCAGACCTGAGCATCATTTCTGATAAAAAAGAGATTAAGGAAAAAAGAACTATAATGAGGCAGAAAAGACTCTGATGTCACTTGTCTGATTTTTGAAACAGTGTCATGTCATGCCAGGATAGATAAACTCTGCTGAAACTGCCTTGGGGTTATATAGAGTGGGATCCGGAATAAGGGATAACCAGGATCATCACAGGTTGTGTATGAAAGTCTGATAGATAAAAAAAATATGTTAAGAAAGTGTGTGTGTGTGTGTGTGTGTGTGTGTGTGTGTGTGTGTGTGTGTGTGTGTGTGTGTGTGTGTGTGTGTGTGTGTGTGTGTGTGTGTGTGTGCATGAACTCTCTCTGTATTTTATAGATACATAGAGAGACAAACAGACTTATAGAATATTGTGACATACTGGTGGTAGTGGTGGTTGTTGAAGCTAGACAGTACTATGCCTTTAAGGCTAAGACAGGCATGCATACAGATGTAAAAGCATAAAAGTAAACAAATCATCTGCAGAAATAGGTATTTCAGGTCCATTACTCTACTAAGAGTTAAATACCCTACTCTCTGAGTGCAGAGAAGAAGCCAGAAAGGGTGTTGAGGAAGTGACAAGACAAGTTAATTGGATTCCATAAAGAAGAGTTCAGAAGGATAGCCCTGAAGCTAAAAGGGATGAGGACATTTTTCCCTGCCTGCTAAGCCAATCACAACTGCTTAGCTGAACTGTTGGAAATACCTGTTGGAATGGACACCTTGTGTGTATTGAGCTGTAGCTGTTGAATCCTGTGTAAAATGAAGAAGGTAAATGAGGCCTTGGTAAATTCTAACAAAGCTTTAATGTACTCACCAACCGTCCTCCCAGACAGATGTGCAGCCACTGACCAACACCTATTTACCACACAACAATAAATATTACTAGTGAAACAGCTTTCCATTTCAGTGGGTATTCCAACAGTTAGTAGCCCTCTGAATAAACTTAACAAGGAAGATGAAGTGGAAGCCTACCTGGAGGTCTTCAAAGGATATGCAGCTTGAGAGAAGTGACCTCCCCAAGCTGAGTGGGCTAGAATTCTGGCATCACATTTAACTGGGGACTCCTTGAAGTAGGGAAAGCCTTTGGTCAACTGGTGCCCTAGGCAAAAGGGTTCCACAGTGCCCCCCCACACCACCCGGTACCCCCATCCTGGTCTACCTGCACCATCCAGATTACTTTGTTCCTTCCTTTTTCTCGCAGTTTGTCTTACTCTTCATTTTTCCTATATTTATTCAACACATTTTAAGGAAACCATTTATTTAATACAAATAATAAACAAATAAATACTGGAAAAGAACCCCTGCTAGAATGGCACCCTAGGTGGCTGCCCAGTTGGCCTATGACTAAGGCTGGATATGCCTTGAAGACATTTAGATGCTGATATTCAGAATAACTCTAAGTCTTCTGAATGGTGAGTTACTTTAGCAGAACATCTATTACTCACTGAAATTGCAAGCTCTTAAGTTAGATTTAGAAGCAGAGAGGGCTAATAACAAGCCTTCACCTAAGTATGCTAATTTGTCTGTAAACAAGAAAAAAATATCACCATCTGAGTTAATTTATTTTAAATGTTTCAGAAAAGGGAATATAACCAAGTACTTCATAGATAGTGACAACAATACTATGCCTGTGAAAGCTATTAATGCTAACCAACAAATTGTACCTAAAAAGCATGGCTATGGAATACAACAATGCTTTTAACTACTGTAAGTGTTGTCTCTCCATTATGTTACAATGCTGTTACTAAACATGACAAATTTACAACTGCAGTAGAGGAAAAGAAATACATTTTTTATTCAGAAAGCATGGTTACATTAGCTTGATCACAATACGTTTGTAAGCATAAAACAACTAGTAAGAAGAAAATTGAAGTACTACACCTGCATGTAAACTGAATAGAATACTGTATAACACAGACAAAAATTAAAACTCTCTTAGAGAAAGAATTGCTCCCATCTCAACTAGTGCCTAATTTAGCAAATGTTGTAATAGCTGGTCAAGAGTTTCCTGGAATCCATGGTTATAAAATATCATGTTGGGGGAGGACAGCCTGATATGTTACCAGAAATGCTTAAGCCTATTAAAGAGATACATGTAGAACTAGAAGATACAACAGGAGCTAAAATCTGGTTATGGATAGCATGAGAATGGAGGAAAAAAAGTTTTTTACCAATAAGGGTGACTGCGGTCAGGGATACAAATAATAGGCAAGAGGGGGATGTAATTTATTGGAGAAAACTGGCAAAGGAACCAAGGTATTGGGAGCAAGTAACTAGAAAGGGAAAGGTAATAGAATGGGAAAAGGCCAAAAATTTATTTGGACTGCAGGTTAGAGATTGCCTTCTCTGTCAAGGATTGATATCAGGGTATAGGCAAAGAGAAAGAAATAGGGGAATCCTGAATGAAAGACCAGCACTAGTAGAGTTTTTAATAGAATATAGAACAGAAGCTGCAGTTAAAAAAGAAATAATCAGTAAAGCATTAAAATACTGCATGATAAGTATAAGAATCAATCAGAAGAGCTTAGAAAGGATTGGGAAGAGAGATTGGATAAGCAATTCACAAAGAGACAGTGGGAAGATAGTAAAAAATGAAGAAGAGATGGGTGAGTCTCATACTGAAGAAAATGGGAAATGGAAACCTCTATAGTCTAAAGCTTTTTCCTTCCACATCAAATCAGATAGCAAGTCAGAAGCAGCAGCAGTACCCTAAGGGTAAAATGATAAAACAACTATTGAAGAATAGAAGGGAAAATTGACAGTATCCTTGGCAGATTTTTTTATGAGCTGCCTTTTATAGGGGATGGCCTAGATGAGGTGACAATCCTGTATTTATTTGTAGGTGAAGAGTCCATAGCTTCCACTTCGTGACAGAATACTGATAAAAATGACTGGCTTGGCTGACCTCCAGATAAGCCATGAAAATTTCAAGAAAGACCAGTGGGAAGACAATACACTAAGCAGAGCTAAATGTAATTCATATTACATGTCCTAAGTGGATGAAATATCTGAGAAATTGGACAAGGCTAGGTTTCTGTTCAATTTAGACTTAGTCAAGGTTTATTGGCAAATCCCACTAGCCCCAGATGCTAAATGGAAAAAAATGACATTTTCCACATCATATGGGCTATTTTGTTATACAGTCCTGCCATCTGGTCTGCATGGGGTCCCTACAATGTTCCAGAGGCTGACAAACAAAATTCATAGATTCCACCCCAGATAAACAGCATCCTACCTAGCTAGCACTGGATAAAAAATGTAATATTCTGTGAAGACTGGGGAGGTGATCTACCCAGACCTCAAGCCATTAGAAACTCCCTGCACTGGGCTGAGTTGACAGCTATCCCAGCTAAGTGCAGGGTAATTATAGCAGGCATTTGCTATTTGGACTATGTAATAGGCTAAATGATTAGAAATCCACAAGCAGAAAAAGTTGAATCAGTGCAAAATTGGACCACACCAACCACTAAAAAGTAAGATAAAGTATCTTTTGGGGGGCCAAGCTAATTTCTATTAGAAATCTTTTCCTAATTTTGCCACTACAGCCCACACCTGAATGATCTGACTAAAATAAGGCCCCCTTCCTTAAATGTGATGTGGGTAAGGGAAATAGAACAAGTTTCAGACAACTAAAAAAATGTACTGAGTTTATTCTAATAGTACCAGACCTTTTGAAACAATTCCTGGTATACACAGATGTCTCTGAGGTGGGGGTGGTGCCATCTTGTCTCAGGTTGTAGATATCGAGGAATGCCATATCTGTTATAGTAGATATGAAATATATATACATTATTATACTTATATTAGATGTGTGTAACTAAAAAATACCATAGTATATGAACAACCCTAACCACTCAAACATATATCTGAATTGTGATTCAACGTGAAATGGTAAAATGATTATAAAATAATATCTATAAGGTATATGATGAAATATATACATTACTAAGGAAAGAGCTAATGCTAAAAAGGTTTGATACTTGTAAACTCATTTAGACCAGAATCAGTTAAGATTTGCCATTTACTCTCCAATTGGGCCAATTTCATTTTCCAATTACCACCAAAAGGTGTATCAACTACTTGGTCAATAATAGAGAAGACAAAGTTGTGATCATCAATGTTTATGCATGCACATGTTTATCAGTAGAGCATACCCAGAAAAAATGGTTATGGATGTAATTAAATATGTGCATAATGAATGGGGGACCAAGTACAAGCCCTTGTTGGGTTGTTACAAAATGGAGCAACAGAAAAGTCTTGATAGTGACATATCCGGACGGGTATGTATACTCACTTATACACCCAACACCCATATGATTAAGGAAATTTTAGAGAGATATTGGAAAACATTAACCATTATGGAATTGGAGGGTATACTAGGAACCAAACCCAGATGTGTTTTCAAGACAGCCCCCAATATGAAGATGTTATTAGTGAGCTAAGTCAATATAAACAAGTTCTTAATATTTTCAAAGGTACATCCAAATGTGGAAGATGAATGTAAATATATTAATTCAACCAAGGTTATAAAACTAGATGATATATGTCATACTACCATCAAATGTAGGACAGGTAGTTGCTATACCAAGCAAGTGGTTTACATTGCTATATGCACAAAATGTAATGCACATTATATAGGGTTATGAACACCTATATAAGATAGGTAAATGTGATACCAAAAATGCATTATACAGGCACATAGTAGAGAAGGGTGATGATCACAACTTTGTCTTCTCTATTATTGACCAAGTAGTTGATACACCTTTTGGTGGTAATTGGAAAATGAAATTGGCCCAATTGAAGAGTAAATGGCAAATCTTAACTGATTCTCTGGTCTAAATGAGTTTATAAGTATCAAACCTTTTTAGCATTATTTCATTTTATTGTATATTTATATATAAAGTTTGTATATTCATTTATTGATATTTTCTTGTTTTTAAGAAGTGAAACAGTTCAGAGGATGTCATATTAGTGTTTGAATATCTGTTATAGTAGTAGAAAGCTTAATAATGTTGAGCAACACTAGTTTGCTATATAATGAGTGTTTAAAATTAAGTGAGCCTCACCACTCTTAAATAATACCTATTAGAATATACATTTGTGCCTATTACAGACTATGACCATTTTCAATGGCTGTACCAACCAAAGAATACCAACCCAAAGTTGTCTTGGTAGGCTCTGACCATCCAATCCTTTTATTTTAATATCATTCGTTGGCCAAGGTGCAGACACATCAATGCAGATGGACTGACAAAGCCATGCAGCTCATACAATGTGGAGTAAACTGAAGATTTTATGCTAGGAGAATCAGGTGACATAGTGGAAGATAATGGGCAGTGTCCCAGTATCTGCCATTATGTCACCTGTCATAGTGGCAGATACTGGGCAATTTCCCTTTAAGAATAATAACTCAGAAATAGGCAAGCAGGCTAGAAATGGGAAGGAACTTAATGGAGGATAGGTGTAGAGACGACTAGTTAAACCCCATTACCCTGTTAGTCAGCAGCTTCATGACCTTTGGGTCTAAAGAGGTCACATGGACAGCTTTGGAAAGAGATACATGTAGCAGAAGGAAGTCAATCTAGAGGGATTTTCCTCTGAGGGAAAGGTGCTGTTACCATATAAAGGAGATATATACTGCCATGGGTAGTAGTACAAGGAGAAATTATTTCAGTTTTTCCTTGCCTGTGTGGAAATACAAAGAGAAAGTGCTTCAATTTATCCCTGGTTGAATGGACGTATAAAGAGAAGCTACTTGGACTCAGCTCTGTCTTTATGGATTCTGTAAGTGCAGTTCATTTATTACTAACCAGCTGTTTTGTCAAAACCCAGGGTGGAAGGCAGTTTTGCTTTTGATCTGAACTGACACTGGAAGAATACTAGATTTGATCTGAAACACGTTTGTCAAAAAAAGTTGATTAATTTATTCAACCTGAGTTTTGTTTTGCAAAATGGCACATATTTATTTTATTTTATTTACTCACCATGTAAATAAACTGCCCATAAAATTATAACTGGTGGTTCCATTTAATTTTGTTATCTATCTATCTATCTATCTATCTATCTATCTATCTATCTATCTATCTATCTATCTTATCTGTCTGTCTATCTATCTAATCTATCTGATTAGACAAAGCAAAGTTGTGCAGAGAACACTAAACAAAAAAAATCAGTTCAGAACTATCACATTAGTTAAGAATGTTGGAGAACTTGTTGCAGGACTGGCATCTGTAATCTGATAGACAGGAGACCAATCGAAGGATGAAAGAGTTAATAGGAAAAGGTTGCAGTATCTTTGGAATTTAGTTGTGTGTGTTGTTTGAGTTGGTAGATGTTTAGGCAGAACTTGGAGATGCTGATGTTGACAGTTGAGTGATCACTGCTGGTTAGAGGGTATTTTAGGACTGATGAGATTTTTAAAGAATATTGGTGGTCATAACATCTAGCAGGGAATGGTTGTTGGAAAAGGTATTATGTCTGGTATGTTCACTAACCATCTGGCCAAATCTTAGGTCAGCTAATGTTTCCATGATTTTATTCCTGTATGGTCCAAGAAAATAGACATTGAAGGCACTTAATGTTAATAAGGCTGTTTGAGCTGATACAGGCTGTGTTAGACTATGTGGAAAGTAGTAGAAGTTATTCTTGGAGGTTAAAGTGAAATATTAAACTCAAAGAATTTTGTGCATTAACCTACAGTAAAGAGGTTTTAGCTAATGGTATCAGTTTTCCTCCACTCCAGCTAAGCAGGTAGTATAAGTGTTTAAAGGTCAATAATTCTCAAAAAAAATGTGTATTACGCATGTTTTATACAACGGTTTGATGCAGAAAGCATTGACTAAACACTGAACGTATAACATCCTACTGTAATATCAAAAATATGCTTTCATGGCTTCTCAGGTGTCCTGTAAATTAGCTATAACAGGTTTTCCAGTTATTTTTTTTAACTTCACTGTTATTTTGTTCATTACTGCTATCCTGTTATCCATCTAAACCATTATGTTTATGTTTAACTAAAATTCCAGCTAAGGGCCATTCACCTCAGGCAAAATATATAGCCCTAGTTGTATTTCAGCTGGTCATTAGCTGCTTTCTATTCTAGGCCACAGATGCTTTAGGATTTGTTATATTCAGTGGGAGTTCAGATAAAAAGTAATAGCTTTATTACTATCAGGTCAACACTGCAAGCTGCAATCTGAGAAATAAACTTTAGGAGTATATTTTTCTGAAATGCATTGCTTGATTCACAAGCTAGAGCAAAGACATGGGCTTGTTGGGGGATACTTTTGCTTTTTTTTTTTTAAATAGGAGCATGAGTACCAGAATGCATGTGTGTGTGTGTGTGTGTGTGTGTGTGTGTGTGTGTGTGTGTGTGTGTGTGTGTGTGTGTGTGTATCTCAATGATTGTGCATGAATGCTAGCAGCAAAACTATTTTCATTGCTCAAAAACATAATATGACCCATCCAAAGCAAGACACTAAAAGTAAACACAGTTATGACATTCTAAAATTCCACAGGAATGATTTGGCAAAAGTGAACTAGAGATCCTGAGCTGTCGATCCCCTCACTTCTCCTACTGCCAAGGTCATTACATCCAGAATTGAGCTTAGGCCAACTCAGAGAATCATAAGCTCAGGCTTAAAAGCTTAGTGGTTGCGCCTTGCTGAATGATCAGAGGTTAGCTGTTTATTTTTATGTTCTGTTTAAGCAGAACAGAATACTACATAAGACAGCATTCACTTGAAGAGACTGCGGTGTCAGCTTCTAAACCTTCGCCTGTCACATATTTAGGTATGCATTTCTTATTGTTCCAAACACTTTCATCAGAGGCTAGTATAGAAATAAAATGTTCACTGATAATATCAGTAAGAACATTAGCAGCATTGTAATTAACATTTGTTTTTGAATGCAGGATTCACAAAAATCTATCTCAGAGCAAAGAAATAAATTTCTTGTCATCAACATTATTCAACACAGTCTAATATAACACATTAAAACATTTGCATATCATTTTACATGTAGAATATACAAAACGTTTAAAGTGCAATTTGCTTTTCTTTTGAAGAGAAAGTAATATATTCAGGTACATTGAGGACAGCTGCAGGCTAACCTGAAAGGCAACAGAGCCATTGACTGCTGATAACAGCACTATGAAAAAGTTTAAAAACGTAGTGAGTGCTTTATTATAGTTGCAATATTTAGGGAGTTATAAATTCGAACAGTACAATGAATATGCTCTGTCTCAGTAATATAATACATTTTTGAGTTTTGTAAAACACTGGAATATTCTTGATTTCCACTGCTCCACCCCTTCATGCCCTCAAAAGAAAAGTATTACAGTTACTACAAACTCACCAGGTAATCTGTTTTAAATTATTTAGGTAATAAGCTACACAGTGGCTGGGATTCAGAAAATGTTGCAGCATTGTAGAAAGTGAATTTGTGAAACGAGTGATTGCACTCAGGGTGTATGCGATATCAGGGACACACACACTACTAGCAGTAACTCTAGAGCAGGAAAGCTGGATGTGTTATATGCTAATGGTTATATAATGAGATAATAATGAGGGATATTATTAAAATTAGCTGCTTGATGTATGCAAATGAGGCAAATCAAGATGGCAGAGCAAGTCAGAAAATTTTAAATGGCACACAGTGAAGTCACGCTTACCATGTATTTGAGTGTCACAGATTCCCCAGGTTCATTTAAAGGGAATTGCAAAAAATGTTAGGGGTTGTAACTGAATTAATTTGTACTGTATTTCCAACGTGCACTGATTGAAACCATGAGCTACAACAGTGCGATCTTAATTAATTTGTCATGCACTTTATATTACCAACATTGTCGAACACTACTGAGTGGATAAGGAGACCAATTACAACATATTGGACATGTATCAGCCTCATCTCCAGTCCAGTGGGAGTCAAAGGCTACCTATCACAATGGATAACAAGTTATGTGTGGCTTTATGTATACTAGCTACAAAGACCTTCCAGCATACCTCTCAGCCTCTTAGAGCAAGAAATCTGGACAAAGCCGTAAACAATGGGGGTCAAAGGCCCAAAAAACAAGGACAGTTTTTAAATATTGCTCCTACAGACTTTGAAAGTTAATAGAATAACAGGTTTTACAACAGCATGAATATTCTAAAGGGTATAGTCTGAAAGTCAAATGTCTGTCATTATTTTCTGACTTTAATCCTCTGTGATTTGCCAATGATTTTCCAGAAAACCAAAATTTTATGAGAAATATGCCTAAAATACAAGGTAAAAATCTGTACATTCTACAAAATCTGGACAGTTGAGAGGTATGGCCTTCCAGTGACGTACTGGGGACACAGTCAGGGTGCATCAGATATCTACCTTGAGAATACACCATAAGTTCCTCGATGTCATGCTTTAGCATGTTGCAGAACATATGAGATTTCCATATACCACAGATGAAAGAGGAAATACCATGAACGACTTATGTGATGTTACTCATTTCCTTGAGGGTATATGAGCTGTAGGCCGCATCCACATTGTAATAAAGGCCCCAGCTGTGGAACTGAAATGGAGATTCATGATCCTCAAAGGGTATATCCATCAAAAGCCAAGTTGTAATGTACAGGTTATTACTTATAATGTGTGTGTGTGCAGACCACCCTGTTAGTTTGCTCAACTCCTACATACAGCATACCAGTGACTTGCACCACCATTTTGCAAGGGGTGATCAAATGTTTCATCTTCGTGGCTTCTGAATGCCTATGATTTTTTTAAGTCATTTGGTTAAATTCAAGTCAATAAAGCAATGTAGCTGAAACCTTGATGTTCTTATCAGGTCATTTGCATATATCCCATGTGTCTCTATTACAGGAGGTTTAAGGTATCACATAGTGAAAACTCGAGCCTGGTTGGGTTTTTCTTTTAGTTTTTTACTTAATGATTTGTCCGTGTGACCTTTTACCCTTTGGTGTGGATGTTAGCTGGGACATTTTGTTGGCATCTTAATATTTATGGTTTAAAGACTCTGTGTTTCTGAAGTATAGCAAAACTTTCCATGTATGCTGTGCTGATGAAGTCAGTAAAAAAGGCCAAAACATGCATGACCATAACTAGTGGGGTTTGGCTGTATTGGCCTAAATGTAATCATAAAGACTTAAAAAGTAAAAAAAGTAATGGGCATTCAGAAGCTATGTAGGTGAAACATGGTGTCCTTAAGGAGTCATTTACATACACCCCATTGGCCTCAGTTACAGGAGGTTTAAGGTATTATATAGTGAAAACTCTAGTTTAGATGGGTTTTTCTTGTAGGTACCAAAACAGTAGTACATAGTACATATATATAGATATTTTTTTTCAAAGTTGTAATGTAAACACATGTGAAAATAATCTTAAATAATATTTAAATCAACAGTGACAAAAAAGAATACTATGGTACAAATAACTAGGAACTATGACTTTTTACTTTTTTATTGAATTAGTATGGTACAAATAACTAGGAAATCTGACTTTCTACTAATTCAATGACAAAGTAATTAAAGAAATTAGCTATACAGGTAGAAGCAAGACTGTTTATGTGAAATGTGGATGCTAAGTTTAATGGTAAGTTGTGTGAGAACAAAGTTTCTGAAAAGAGAAAAGCTGATTACATTTCAAATATAGGATGGGAGTAAATTTCAGACAGTCAGTGCAAGTTTTGAGAACTCTGAGAGAAAGAGATTGAGAAAATTATGTGCAAGTGGGAGCTAGAAGTTGAAATGTAACAGCCTGAAAATTGTAGTTGAAAAGGGAAGAGAAGCATGGCCCTTTCATTTATGGGTAGGCTGTCAGGAGAATTTAGTTTAATGCAGAAGTAAGCATGCTTATTAGCCAGGCTGTTAATGTGTGTATAATTTTTTAGGGCAGATAAAGGCCTCTTCTGTTGTGGTAATTCATAATGATACTAGGAGAAGAGTATTTTCTAACTTGATGATGAGGACATTTTTGGCTACAGAGTAATGATTTTCCAATGTAAAATGTCTGGCTATGGGTATGAATGAGAGAAAAGTATCTAGGTTAGGTGATGACCAAGATATTTATAGAAGATAATGTCAGGCATGGCATTATCCCAGAGATCAAAGGCATAGAAGGGAGAAGGAGAAGTAAATTTCTAAGCAGTACCAATGATTGTATGTTTGAGACAAGTTAGTAACTATGGAAACAGTACTGCCCAAGTATGGATGCTTACATGACTACAGATTTCATTGTGGTGAGACAGGATAGATAGTTATCAAAGTGAACAGCAATTTTCTGTTTGATAAACAGCATTAAACAAGGAACAGTGAATCATTAGCTAATTTATTGTTACTCAATTGTTTAGGATCCCATTCATGATAATTTATTTATTTATTTATTTATTTTACATTTTGTTTACCGGGAAAGTCCGACTGGAGCAAGGTCCATTTACAGCAGTGGCCCGGGGGGAAAATCTCCATAACATAACAGTACAAGTACAACAAATGACAAAAAGGTTTCTGTACAGAGGCATATATACAGTCAGAGTTCCGTGTCTTTATATGACAACACATAATCCACGAATGACAGAAAATTTCTATACAGTGGCATATATACAATCAAGGAGATTTTTCGTACCTTAGTTTGATTTGTGCAAGCTTGGTATATAGATAGCAAAACTTTGAATTCTGCATTGTTAGTACAAAGCATAAAAATGAAGGAATGGAATCTGGAAGATAATGCTATTCGGGAGATATGTCATAGCGTGAGAAATGGTTTGTAGGATAGTAGTTCCTGATAGGGAGTATTTGAGTAGTACAGAATAGCTGAGGTAAGCAGTGAGGAGATGAGGTGTGGCAAGTTAGGAAGAGAGCAGAAAAGATTTTATGTGATACAGAGACAGAGCCATGATTGCAAGAGGTGTGACTTTAGTGATGTCTTGAAAAGTGAGATGGATGGTGCAGAGGAGATACTTTGGGAGAGGTTATTCCATTCCCTAGCAATGGTGTGGGAGAACAGACTTTTCCCTGCAGTGTTATTGGCTTTGGTTATGCAGAGCAGGGTTTTGTTGGATGAGCATAGAGGGCAATTTGTAGAATATTGGTTTAGAAGTTGGTTTAGGGCTGAGGTTTTCTGAGGGTTCCTTATTATGTTGAAGGTGAGGACTAATTGCATATAGCTAATTAGCTGAGGGAGTTCTAACCACTGTAGTTGCTTCAGGGCAAGAAGTGATGACTTCTAAAAGTGTAGTTGTTAGCGAATTTTGCAATTTTATTGTAACATGACTCTAGTTTGTTTAGGTCTGTTTTCCTGATATGAATTAGGATTGGTGATGCATACATTAAGGTAGACAAGAGATGGGTTTGGGCTAAGGAGATTTTAGCTTGGTCTGATAGGAACTGTTTGTGTTTATATAGGGTTCCTAGTTTCTTATGTACCTTTGTGATGGTTTGTGAGATATGGACATTAAAGTTTAGATTGTTATCTATTTCAACCCCGAGCAGCTTAGTGTGAGGGGAGGGGGAGATTGTGGTCCCATTTTTGGAGGTGATAATGAAGGTAGGAGGTGTGGATTTGGATTTATTGGGGGGGGTAATTTGGTCTTGTTGGGGTTTAGAATGAGTTGGATATCGGTAATCCATTGCTCCACGGAGCAGAAGGATTCTTGAGTAAGCTTTTGAAGAGTGGTTATGGATGGGGCTGAGCAGATTTAGCTGGAGTCATCTGCGTACTGTATAACTTATGCATCCAGGGTGGAAGTATGTAGTTTGTTAGTAAAAATGGTGAATAGCAGAGGACCCAGTATTGATCCTTGTGGGATGTCTATAGTAGTTGGTAATAGAGGAGATAGTGTACTTTGCCATTTAACTGATTGTTTTCTGTCAGACAGAGGAGGCGAAGGATAAGTTTGCCAGAGTGTCTAAGAGTAGGTTATGGGAGACCAATCAAATGCTTTTGATAGACCTAGGAATATGGCCGAGACAAATTTGTTGTCGTTTCTTAAGATGGTTAATCTGATTAGTAAAGGAGAGTAGAACAGTGGTTGTGCTATGGTTTGGGCAGAAACCATGCTGTGTGGGGGAGAGGAGGTTATGTGAGGATAAAAAGTGCATTACCTGGGTGTGAATACATTTCTCCAGAAGCTTGGAAAGGGGGGGACACGATAGCAATTGGCCAGTAATTTGATAGTTCATTTGAGTTTCTACCTTTGTGAAGGGGAAATATATGTGACACTTTCCATATATGGGGTACGTAGGTTTCATGTATAGATCAGTTTATAAGAACTGAGACAGGGTAGGCTAGTGATTCTGCATCTAATTTTAGAAAATTTGTGGGTACACCATCTGCTGCAAGTGTGATGGATTTTAGTTTGGAGAGTAGCTTTTTAACTGAAGAGGTTGGTACAGGTGAGAGTGTGAAGGTGGGTATGTTAGTTTGTTCTACAGTTGGGGTGGTTTTAGTGTTCTTGTTGGACAGTTGGATAGATAATGCGAGGATAGATTCTGTGAAGTGATGGTTGAATTCTGATGCTATGCTATCATTATCAGAGTTGTTGGGAGATGGGGTGGTGGTTTTGCCCGGTTTTAGAAAGGTACTGATGGCCTGCCAGAACTTTTGGGGGTTTCTAGAGTGCTTGTTTTGGATGTCTAAGAAGTAGTTCTTTTTATCTACTTTTGTTTGGGTTTTGGCCTTATTTCGTAGTTCTTGATATTTCTGTCTGTCTTGGATAGTGTTACTCTTTTTCCAGTTTTTCCAGGCATTATCTTTGGCTTTTATTAAGGCTTTTGTTGTCCTATTTAGCCATGGGGCATAGTTAACTTTAGTCCTGAGTTTCCTGATGGGAGCTAGTATATTTAGAACAATCATAAAAGTAGTATTAAAAAAATCAACTGCGTGGTCTAAAGGTAGAGTTTTTCCTGGATTCCAGTCCTGTTGCTGGAGCATACTGTTAAGAGTTTGTGGACTGACTTTGTGCTTGTCCCTAGTCTCCTTGAATCGCATGGGGTTGGGTATTTTTGCCTGTTTACGAAGGAGGAATGTAGGGCAGTGGTCACTCAAGGCATCAGATAAGCAGCCCACATGATAATTTTCTGTGGGGATATTAACTAGTGTCCAATTGAGAATGGGGGTTCTATTGCATTTTTTGTCTACTCTGGTGGGTTCTTGGATTAGTTGTGAGAATCCAAATAAGTTAATATGGTTTGAGGGGTTGTAGGAGTTGCAGGCTAGCCAGTCTAAGGTTAGGTCACCTAGCAGGATGGTTTCTCGGGGTAGGTTGATTGTGGCCCATTGTAGTATCGCTTCTATTATAGGTGAGTTATTTCCTGGAGGAATATAACTACAGAGGATGTTGATAGCAGGATGGTTTCTTGGGGTAGGTTGATTGTGGCCCATTGTAGTATCTCTTCTATTATAGGTGAGGTATTTCCTGGAGGAATATCACTACAGAGGATGTTGATAGCAGGATGGTTTCTTGGGGTAGGTTGATTGTGGCCCATTGTAGTATCTCTTCTATTATAGGTGAGTTATTTCCTGGAGGAATATAACTACAGAGGATGTTGATAGCAGGATGGTTTCTTGGGGTAGGTTGATTGTGGCCCATTGTAGTATCTCTTCTATTATAGGTGAGTTATTTCCTGGATGAATATAACTACAGAGGATGTTGATAGCAGGATGGTTTCTTGGGGTAGGTTGATTGTGGCCCATTGTAGTATCTCTTCTATTATAGGTGAGTTATTTCCTGGATGAATATAACTACAGAGGATGTTGATAGCAGGATGGTTTCTTGGGGTAGGTTGATTGTGGCCCATTGTAGTATCTCTTCTATTATAGGTGAGTTATTTCCTGGATGAATATAACTACAGAAGATGTTGATAGCAGGATGGTTTCTTGGGGTAGGTTGATTGTGGCCCATTGTAGTATCTCTACTATTATAGGTGAGTTATTTCCTGGAGGAATATAACTACAGAGGATGTTGATAGCAGGATGGTTTCTTGGGGTAGGTTGATTGTGGCCCATTGTAGTATATCTTCTATTATAGGTGAGTTATTTCCTGGAGGAATATAACTACAGAGGATGTTGATAGCAGGATGGTTTCTTGGGGTAGGTTGATTGTGGCCCATTGTAGTATCTCTTCTATTATAGGTGAGTTATTTCCTGGATGAATATAACTACAGAGGATGTTGATAGCAGGATGGTTTCTTGGGGTAGGTTGATTGTGGCCCATTGTAGTATCTCTTCTATTATAGGTGAGTTATTTCCTGGAGGAATATAACTACAGAGGATGTTGATAGCAGGATGGTTTCTTGGGGTAGGTTGATTGCGGCCCATTGTAGTATCTCTTCTATTATAGGTGAGGTATTTCCTGGAGGAATATAACTACAGAGGATGTTGATAGCAGGATGGTTTCTTGGGGTAGGTTGATTGCGGCCCATTGTAGTATCTCTTCTATTATAGCTGAGTTATTTCATGGAGGAATATCACTACAGAGGATGTTGATAGCAGGATGGCTTCTTGGGGTAGGTTGATTGCGGCCCATTGTAGTATCTCTTCTATTATAGGTGAGTTATTTCCTGGATGAATATAACTACAGAGGATGTTGATAGCAGGATGGTTTCTTGGGGTAGGTTGATTGTGGCCCATTGTAGTATCTCTTCTATTATAGGTGAGTTATTTCCTGGATGAATATAACTACAGAGGATGTTGATAGCAGGATGGTTTCTTGGGGTAGGTTGATTGTGGCCCATTGTAGTATCTCCTCTATTATATGTGAGTTATTTCCTGGAGGAGTATAACTACAGAGGATGGTGATAGCAGGATGGTTTCTTGGGGTAGGTTGATTGTGGCCCATTGTAGTATCTCTTTTTTTATAGGTGAGTTATTTCCTGGAGGAGTATAACTACAGAGGATGTTGATAGCAGGATGGTTTCTTGGGGTAGGTTGATTGTGGCCCATTGTAGTTTCTCTTCTATTATAGGTGAGTTATTTCCTGGATGAATATAACTACAGAGGATGTTGATAGCAGGATGGTTTCTTGGGGTAGGTTGATTGCGGCCCATTGTAGTATCTCTTCTATTATAGGTGAGTTATTTCCTGGAGGAATGTAACTACAGAGGATGTTGATAGCAGGATGGTTTCTTGGGGTAGGTTGATTGTGGCCCATTGTAGTATCTCTTCTATTATAGGTGAGGTATTTCCTGGAGGAATATAACTACAGAGGATGTTGATAGCAGGATGGTTTCTTGGGGTAGGTGGATTGTGGCCCATTGTAGTATCTCTTCTATTATACGTGTGTTATTTCCTGGATGAATATCACTCCAGAGGATGTTGATAGCAGGATGGTTTCTTGGGGTAGGTTGATTGTGGCCCATTGTAGTATCTCTTCTATTATAGGTGAGTTATTTCCTGGATGAATATAACTACAGAGGATGTTGATAGCAGGATGGTTTCTTGGGGTAGGTTGACTGTGGCCCATTGTAGTATCTCTTCTATTATAGGTGGGTTATTTCCTGGAGGAATGTAACTACAGAGGATGTTGATAGCAGGATGGTTTCTTGGGGTAGGTTGATTGTGGCCCATTGTAGTATCTCTACTATTATATGTGAGTTATTTCCTGGAGGAATATAACTACAGAGGATGTTGATAGCAGGATGGTTTCTTGGGGTAGGTTGATTGCGGCCCATTGTAGTATCTCTTCTATTATAGGTGAGTTATTTCCTGGAGGAATATAACTGCAGAGGATGTTGATAGCAGGATGGTTTCTTGGGGTAGGTTGATTGTGGCCCATTGTAGTATCTCTTCTGTTATAGGTGAGTTATTTCCTGGATGAATATAACTACAGAGGATGTTGATAGCAGGATGGTTTCTTGGGGTAGGTCGATTGTGGCCCATTGTAGTATTTCTTCTATTACAGGTGAGTTATTTCCTGGAGGAATATAACTACAGAGGATGTTGATAGCAGGATGTTTTTTTGGTGTAGGTTGATTGTGGCCCATTGTAGTATCACTTTTATTATAGGTGAGTTATGTCCTGGAGGAACATAACTACTGAGGATGTTCATAGCGGGATGGTTTCTTGGGGTAGGTTGATTGTGGCCCATTGTAGTATCTCTTCTATTATAGGTGAGTTATTTCCTGGAGGAGTATAACTACAGAGGATGTTGATAGCAGGATGGTTTCTTGGGGTAGGTTGATTGTGGCCCATTGTAGTATCTCTTCTATTATAGGTGAGTTATTTCCTGGAGGAGTATAACTACAGAGGATGTTGATAGCAGGATGGTTTCTTGGGGTAGGTTGATTGTGGCCCATTGTAGTATCTCTTCTATTATAGGTGAGTTATTTCCTGGAGGAATATAACTACAGAGGATGTTGATAGCAGGATGGTTTCTTGGGGTAGGTTGATTGTGGCCCATTGTAGTATCTCTTCTATTATAGGTGAGTTATTTCCTGGAGGAATATAACTACAGAGGATGTTGATAGCAGGATGGTTTCTTGGGGTAGGTTGATTGTGGCCCATTGTAGTATCTCTTCTATTATAGGTGAGTTATTTCCTGGAGGAATATAACTACAGAGGATGTTGATAGCAGGATGGTTTCTTGGGGTAGGTTGATTGTGGCCCATTGTAGTATCTCTTCTATTATAGGTGAGTTATTTCCTGGAGGAATATAACTACAGAGGATGTTGATAGCAGGATGGTTTCTTTGGGTAGGTTGATTGTGGCCCATTGTAGTATCTCTTCTATTATAGGTGAGTTATTTCCTGGATGAATATAACTACAGAGGATGTTGATAGCAGGATGGTTTCTTGGAGTAGGTTGATTGCGGCCCATTGTAGTATCTCTTCTATTATAGGTGAGTTATTTCCTGGAGGAATATAACTACAGAGGATGTTGATAGCAGGACGGTTTCTTGGGGTAGGTTGATTGCGGCCCATTGTAGTATCTCTTCTATTGTAGGTGAGGTATTTCCTGGAGGAATATAACTACAGAGGATGTTGATAGCAGGATGGTTTCTTGTGGTAGGTTGATTTTGGCCCATTGTAGTATCTCTTCTATTATAGGTGAGTTATTTCCTGGATGAATATAACTACAGAGGATGCTGATAGCAGGATGGTTTCTTGGGGTAGGTTGATTGTGGCCCATTGTAGTATCTCTTCTATTATAGGTGAGTTATTTCCTGGATGAATATAACTACAGAGGATGTTGATAGCAGGATGGTTTCTTGGGGTAGGTTGATTGCGGCCCATTGTAGTATCTCTTCTGTTATAGGTGAGTTATTTCCTGGATGAATATAACTACAGAGGATGTTGATAGCAGGATGGTTTCTTGGGGTAGGTTGATTGTGGCCCATTGTAGTATCTCTTCTATTTCAGGTGAGTTATTTCCTGGAGGAATATAACTACAGAGGATGTTGATAGCAGGATGGTTTCTTGGGGTAGGATGATTGTGGCCCATTGTAGTATCTCTTCTATTATAGGTGAGTTATTTCCTGGATGAATATAACTACAGAGGATGTTGATAGCAGGATGGTTTCTTGGGGTAGGATGATTGTGGCCCATTGTAGTATCTCTTCTGTTATAGGTGAGTTATTTCCTGGATGAATATAACTACAGAGGATGTTGATAGCAGGATGGTTTCTTGGGGTAAGTTGATTGTGGCCCATTGTAGTATCTCTTCTATTATAGGTGAATTACTTCCTGGAGGAATATAACTGCAGAGGATGTTGATAGCAGGATGGTTTCTTGGGGTAGGTTGATTGTGGCCCATTGTAGTATCTATTCTATTATAGGTGAGTTATTTACTGGATGAATATAACTACAGAGAATGTTGATAGCAGGATGGTTTCTTGGGGTAGGTTGATTGTGGCCCATTGTAGTATCTCTTCTATTATAGGTGAGTTATTTCCTGGATGAATATAACTACAGAGGATGTTGATAGCAGGATGGTTTCTTGGGGTAGGTTGATTGTGGCCCATTGTAGTATCTCTTCTATTATAGGTGAGTTATTTCCTGGAGGAATGTAACTACAGAGGATGTTGATTGCAGGATGGTTTCTTGGGGTAGGTTGATTGTGGCCCATTGTAGTATCTCTTCTATTATAGGTGAGTTATTTCTTGGATGAATATAACTACAGAGGATGTTGATAGCAGGATGTTTTCTTGGGGTAGGTTGATTGTGGCCCATTGTAGTATCTCTTCTATTATAGGTGAGTTATTTCCTGGATAAATGTAACTACAGAGGATGTTGATAGCAGGATGGTTTCTTGGGGTAGGTTGATTGCGGCCCATTGTAGTATCTCTTCTATTATAGTTGGGTTATTTCCTGGAGGAATGTAACTACAGAGGATGTTGAAAGCAGGATGGTTTCTTGGGGTAGGTTGATTGTGGCCCATTGTAGCATCTCTTCTATTATAGGTGAGTTATTTCCTGGATGAATATAACTACAGAGGATGTTGATAGCAGGATGGTTTCTTGGGGTAGGTTGATTGTGGCCCAATGTAGTATCTCTTCTATTATAGGGGAGTTATTTCCTGGAGGAATATAACTACAGAGGATGTTGATAGCAGGATGGTTTCTTGGGGTAGGTTGATTGCAGCCCATTGTAGTATCTCTTCTATTATAGTTGGGTTATTTCCTGGAGGAATGTAACTACAGAGGATGTTGAAAGCAGGATGGTTTCTTGGGGTAGGTTGATTGTGGCCCATTGTAGCATCTCTTCTATTATTGGTGAGTTATTTCCTGGATGAATATAACTACAGAGGATGTTGATAGCAGGATGGTTTCTTGGGGTAGGTTGATTGTGGCCCAATGTAGTATCTCTTCTATTATAGGGGAGTTATTTCCTGGAGGAATATAACTACAGAGGATGTTGATAGCAGGATGGTTTCTTGGGGTAGGTTGATTGCTGCCTATTGTAGTATCCCTTCTATTATAGGGGAGTTATTTCCTGGATGAATATAACTACAGAGGATGTTGATAGCAGGATGGTTTCTTGGGTAGGTTGATTGTGGCCCATTGTAGTATCTCTTCTATAGGTGAGTTACTTCCTGGAGGATTATAACTACAGAGGATGTTGATAGCAGGATGGTTTCTTGGGGTAGGTTGATTGTGGCCCATTGTAGTATCTCTTCTATTATAGGTGAGTTATTTCCTGGAGGATTATAACTACAGAGGGTGTTGATAGCAGGATGGTTTCTTGGGTAGGTTGATTGTGGCCCATTGTAGTATCTCTTCTATAGGTGAGTTACTTCCTGGAGGATTATAACTACAAAGGATATTGATAGCAGGATGGTTTCTTGGGTTAGGTTGATTGTGTCCCATTGTAGTATCTCTTCTATTATAGGTGAGTTATTTCCTGGAGGAATATAACTGCAGAGGATGTTGATAGCAGGATGGTTTCTTGGGGTAGGTTGATTGCGGCCCATTGTAGTATCTCTTCTATTATAGGTGAGTTATTTCCTGGAGGAATATAACTACAGAGGATGTTGATAGCAGGATGGTTTCTTGGGTAGGTTGATTGTGGCCCATTGTAGTATCTCTTCTATTATAGGTGAGTTATTTCCTGGAGGAATATAACTACAGAGGATGTTGATAGCAGGATGGTTTCTTGGGGTAGGTTGATTGCGCCCATTGTAGTATCTCTTCTATTATAGGTGAGTTATTTCCTGGATGAATATAACTACAGAGGATGTTGATAGCAGGATGGTTTCTTGGGGTAGGTTGATTGTGGCCCATTGTAGTATCTCTTCTATTATAGGTGAGTTATTTCCTGGATGAATATAACTACAGAGGATGTTGATAGCAGGATGGTTTCTTGGGGTTGGTTGATTGTGGCCCATTTTAGTATCTCTTCTAGTACAGGTGAGTTACTTCCTGGATGAATATAACTACAGAGGATGTTGATTCTCTTTTCGTTTTTAAGGGACATAACTGAGCCTAATGTCTCTGCATTAGGGAATTTGGGAAGTGGGGGTTTTATTGGTTGGAGGTTGAGTGTATTTTTAAATAAGATTGCAACTCCACCCCCCTTTTTGGTACCTCTGTCTTGCCTTAGGATGTTATAGCCTGGGGGAAGAATTTCTTCATTTTATGTGTGAAGTTTTAGCCACGTCTCTGTAATGGTTAATATGTCTGAGGAGTAGTGGGATATGAATGCGTGAAAGTCATGTAGTTTGTTGGATATGCTACGTGTATTTATATTGATAATAAGTAGGTCTGACTTGTGTTTCTGCTTGGACCTGGGTTGGGGTGTATGTCCCCTGAGATTAGTAGCCATTTTCTAAGAAAATAGTGTGAGTTTTATGACATAGGCTATATCTATGTGTTTTTTGGGTACTGTTAGTCTTTTGTGAGGTAGTGTGGTTGCTGTTTTGTGTATGTAGAGTAATGAATTGTTGTTAACTAGTGTGGAGCATATTATTATATTTGTGTGAGGTTGTGTGTGTGTGTGGGTGTGTGTTATGTGTTAGGTAGTGTTTGTTGGTGTGTTAGAGTGTATGGATGTGGCGAGCATTAGTAGTATTAATCCTAGTATGCCTTGCATGGTGTGGGTCGGGTGTACAGAGGAGGTTGTTGCGATGTGGAACTGGGAGTGGAACTGATGACTGAGGGATGGTAATAGGCTGTTTTGGAGAGGGTAGGGATATATGGGCTATAAGTGTAGGAGCACTGGGGGCAGGGAGGGGAGTGGAGTGAGCCCAAAGGACGAGTGGAGCGGGCTAGAGCAAGAGAACCTAAAGCTGCAGAAACCTATCAGTAACAGCAAGAGACTGACTGAGCAAGAAGGTAGCTTAGCCTAAGATAAGGTAAGGTAAATACAATAATAATTAACCTGTGGTTAGCTTCCCTAGGAGGGAGTGGGAAGTTAGAACTATAGAATGGGGAGTATGCCTTAACTAAAGGTTCCACCCAGCTATGGTAAGAAGGGTGAATTAGTAGAGTATGTTCCTACCGAGTGGCCAACTTCATTAAAGCTCTCCAAGTTAGAAGCTGAATGGAGCTCAGTGCAGCTGTGCTCACCTCACAAAGATGGTCACAAAGTAAGAGAAAATTTTTAAAAACAAATTCAATGACATTCACCTAATAATTACTTCTACTGGAAGGCTTGTGTTTATAAGTTGAGATTTCCCAGGGCTGATTTGCGCTTTAGCTGGAAATTGCTTCAGAACCGAAGGCAGTGGTGGTGGTGGTGGGGGGGGGGCGCAATCCTGAGGTTTGTGGATGGCTCGAGCAAACTGCAAAAAGAGAAAAAAGAGAGTGTGAGCAGAAAGCGAGTAGTACAGTTCTAGGAGAAATGGAGGCAAGTTGGAGAGTAGAGGATATTAGTCAGAGAGTGATGGAAGGATTATCAGAAGACAGAGTTGGTACAAGAAATGGTACAATACGTAGGTACATAACATAGCCGGTTTTAGGCACCAGCGAACCCTGCGGTCGCTGGGGGCCCCCCAGTCCTAGGGGGCCCCCAACCACAGCAAGTTATCTTATCTTGATATTTTGTAACATATCTGTCAAACCAACAAAAGCAAGTACAGCAATCGTGTATACTTAATAAAGCAGGTAATAACAATAACTCGTATTTATCTCATTCACAATTCAAACATCTTTAGTTGTAGTAACAGTATTTTGTCAGGTAACAAGCTTTACAATTTCATTAAATATTTTACCAATGATATAATGATCCAGCCGAGTTAAGCCCAGTTGGTGGACATCCTCTTCACTAAAATTAACAACATAGCCAGTTTTAGGTACCTGCAATAACTGTGGCTGGAGGGGGCCCCTTAATTATCAATGACTGTATGGGGGCCCCACAAAAACCGCTGTTGGTTGGGGAAAAATGAGGAGAAAAAAATTTATTAAGTTTTGATTATACTCTTTAACCTGAACAGGACTGTGATATGACCCTGTTAGGACAAAGCTGTAATGAACATAAGCAAAGTAAGCACTACAGAGATCAGCAGCCCAGGGTGACTGATCTCATTGCAAACTGTGGAGTTTAAGAAGAGCTGATGCTTCTAATCTTCAGAAATGGTTTCTCTTTCAAGGTTTTTATACATACTGGCAGAACAACTGATACTATAACTTTCAACATCTTTGCTGAAGAATTCTGTTCAGTGATAAAAATAATAGCATAATGAATGTGTCTTTCAGCTTTTCCCAGTTAGGGGTCGCTACAGTGGAACTCTGGTCCGCTAATAATTGGCAGTAGAGTTTTACGTGCTTGACGGGCCTAACGCACAACCTTCAATGAAGGAACGCCTGTTCACGCATGTCGCCACACAGAAGACGCTCTAACTGAGAATCGAACGGGCAACGTCTAACTGTCTGTTGACAACGCTACCACAGCACCAAATAATAGCATAATAAAGTCTCAAAATGAGGAACACATTTTATATATTACTCTAATTCATTTAAAAAGTTACTATAATAACACATTTTGCATCAACATGCATTTTTAGACAATAAGTATAAAACTCTGATGACTGGATTTATTGTGACAGAGCAAAATTATGAGACAAAATCAGGAATATCTGTGAAATCAGGGATAGTGATAGGTATTAATTTACTCCTCACCGAGGTAAATAAAAGTGACTTATCCCTGTTGCTGTTTGATGACTGCTAAACGCAGTCACTGATCTTGTGTAGTAGTACTAGTGTTGTACAATGTACTTGCTGAAATAAGTACAAAATTAGCATTGCTGTGTGTGTGTGTGTGTGTGTGTGTGTGTGTGTGTGTGTGTGTGTGTGTGTGTAAAATATCACAGATTTTATCAATGCACATATCCAATAATGCCGAAACACACACATTATTCTTCAGGGTATCAATAAAAATGTAGCTAACAAGTGATTATATTTCAAAAGTGAGGCATAAAATATATCACAGAGCATTCAGACACTTAGATCTTCTAGGAATCTGATGGCCCCTACTCCTAAACTGCATAAATGGATACAGGAGGCTCCCTTAATCATCCTTGACTGTGGGGACCCCAAAAAGCTGTTTTGGTTGAGGAAAAATGAGAAAAAAAATGGTTTCATTTTCTGATTGCACTGTTTAGCCTGAATGGAGTTATTATATGACCCTGTTAGGATAAAACTGATAATAGCCTTTGTCCTCAACCACAAATATTCTAAAACATCCTTGCTCAGATGTTTGTGAACAGAAATTTACCGTAGGTTATGAGGGTGCTGGGGATTGTGTAGTTATCATTTCCTTTACTTTTCTAACAGACCTCAGAGGTATACAAAGAAGGTTACTTTAGCTCCTGTAGGGGCAGTGTACTGCCTGGTAGCAGCAAAGTAGAATACATTATTGCAATCATTATTTATTTTCACTTTCCTCACAATCGAACATCAGGCACATATACAGCTGGTTGCCTTTGGGGGTTAGGATCGAAGAGTAAGTAGGCATGCTATGTATATGTATTTCAGCAGTCACTTGAAATATATGACTGTGGCCATTTGAATCTCTGCTTTCATCCCAATCTAACACTAGAGGGTTGCATAGGCAGTGACTGTCTTTTTGGGAGGATTAGGAGGCAGGCAGTATTCCATGATCTGTGTATCCTCACAACAATTGACTTGTTAATTTATTTTGAGCTACTATTTTTGTCAGCTTTGAATTTTAAGCCTTGGATACAACTTGTCTTCATTGAAAGAAAAAAATAAGACTGAAATTCTTTTTTCTTACTCACAATTTTTGTTTAGGTTACTTTTGGATTAAAAGGTTGGGAAATGCTCTAGCTTCTGGGGGCACTGGCTTAACTGAGTTATTTCCTAAATGGTTATTACTGTGCTGTCTTGCTCAAGAAAGTATATTGAAAAGACGGAAGGAAAACTAAAGCTGAACAACAATATTGAATTTCTTTCCTTGATCATCATTTCTGTTCAAGCCATCATTGGGTAAAAAATAAATAAACTTAAAAAGCACTTTAGAGCATATATAAAGTTATGCCTTCATGAAAAAGCTGAAGAAAAAAGGTAAAATGTGAGAAATGGAAGAAAAAAAAGTATTGTGCATAAGTGGGAAGCCCAACATGGGGCAAACAGAGGGGAAACTCTGGAGGGTGTGTTTTTTTGGGCTGAAACAGTAAGCAGTGCCTAGGGTTCCATTGCACATTAGTTCTCCCCTGTACATAGAGTTGTTGTAATGTATCATTGTTACACCTAAATGCCAGTAACTGTAAAATATCCCTTTGTGAGATGGGCCAACACAGTGTGGTATGTATGCCTGTTGTAATAAGATCATTGTTGCTACAGGTCAGTCTGTGTGTACTACTCCTAAAAGCCTGCAGCATGAACTAAAAAGATGGATAGAAGTGGTGGCAGTGACAGGGTGCTACTTAGACTGAAAGTGCCCAGGGGGCCCCCAACTTGACATTTGCTGGGGGCCCCCAAAATGCTTACACCGGCCCTGTACATAGATAAATGTCTGGGGAAGAGTAAAGAATCGCAAAGAATAGGAAACGGTGCCTAGGCAGATCATTACAGACAAATTTAACAATGTACTAAGTCTAACAGGTTAAAGTAGCACCATAGTTAGGTAAGATACTGGCTAGAGTGTGCTTTTCAAATACCATATAAACAACTGTATGTTTCCGCTTACAAATACCAAGTATGCTTCTGCTTACAAAACCAGTTAGAACTGTAGTTAGTTGAGATGCGGATTAGAGTTTGCAACCAACACTTTCTGCTTTTCAGATACCAAATAAACTGTATGTTTCTCCTTACTATATGTTTCTGCTAACTAATACATGGAAACTATAGGTAGGTAACAAATACTGTTTCAGCTTTTCAAATACCAGATACCAAATAAACAAACTGTATGTTCCTCCTTACTGATAGCAGGTATGTTTCTGCTAACCAATACTAATTAGAATTGTAGGTAGGTAAGATATTGGCTAGAATGTGTAACAAATGCTGTGTTACTGCTGTTTGTGTACAAAACAAACAGCAACTGCATGTTTCTGCTTATTAATACTAAATGCAACTACAGTGAAGCAGATATCAAAAAGGAATTGTAAGTTTAGATATGTAATCAAGCATATAGGGACCCCAAGCCTCCACTTGCTCCCAAATTGGAAATGGATTACTCACGAAAAGGGTGAGGGACATCTATGCTTGGATCTGAAGACATATTAGGACAGCACAACCACAGTCCTTCTGTCTCTCCACAAACTATCACAACTACTGTCCAAACATATCAGCAATTCTGCTCTCAGTGTAATACTCCAGGAAACCAAGTAATAAAACACAATTATTTTATTCTGGCACTACAGTGTAACCATCTTCAAGGCACCCTTTTCGTTAGGAATCCATTTCCAATATGGGAGCAAATGGAGGCTTGGGGTCCCAGGTGGGATCTCAGAGAACTATGGAACATTATTTGAATGGGGCATTGCATGGGTCCAGTCTAATTCCGGACAATCACTCTAGATGTTCTTATTACAGAAAGAACTAAAAGAGTAATTGATCCTTTTGTGGCTGTGGGTCAAACTCTGAATGCAATTCCATCAGAGAAAAGAGAGATTTGTTATAAACTTGAGAGATTGTTAGAGAAAGAGACAAGAATGTACTTTAATATTTTGGGTCTACAGAGATACATAGACCTTAAAATAACACCAAGGGGACTAAGGTTCATAAAAAATCCAAGTCTGCCATTTGATCTGAATTGCCCTATGGAAAAACAATTCAGAGAGAGGTGGGTGAATGCTTCACATAGATGTGTAAACAAATGGTTGCACATCTTGCTGGAAAGGGACCAAGTAAAACATAAAAAACTGAAACAAGAACCAACATCCCTGTCTCACACTTTAAGTACGTCTTTGGGCAGTCAAAGTGTTAACAGTTTCCTGGAGAAAATCAATAAAAAGTTGTCCGCTTTGGAAATGGACTTGATTGAATATAAAAAAAATAAATTAACCAGATATCAACGATTATGAGGAGGCTGTGCTTTTTTGTTAACGACCAATCAGAGGGCGAGAGAGCAACAACGTCATCGCATAAGTTTTAAAAGAGTTCCCTCAATTCCTTTGTGTCATTGGAGGGGACTAGCTACTATGCGATAGATGAAAATGAAGATTTTCCTGAACTACCACAGCCTCAACGACCAGAAGAATACAGGAGGGAATTACGGAGTGAGGAGGACCAAAACCAGCATCAGCAGAGCTGGAAAAGGGGCAGAAATTACACCTACAATGAGTACAACATGAATGAAGGCCAAAGAAGGAACTATAAGAATGGGCAGGGTACTGGACAAAAGTACAATAAAAAAATTAGACGATAGTACAACAAAGGTATGTCCTGAATTCGATCTTGTACTTAATTTATCTAATTGCAATTTAACAAAGGAACAGGTTTCAACCCTAAATAATTAACTGGCCTACAGAAACACCTTACCATCCCATCACAATGACTCCTGGTTTTCTTTACAGACAAAAGTGACACCAAACATGCAGAATCCATTACTCTGTCCTATATATACCACATCCAGCCACTCTATTATAAACACCACATGGAGTCTGATGTCTGAAGTAAATATATGAATACATATACACAAAAAGTTTTAACAGTGCTGCAGCTGGCTATTAAAACACAATTGTCAACAACCTGGAAATCAGTAATTATCCCCATAATTTTACAATTGTTACAGATCTATCCAGAGTACACCTACATGTTGTTAAAGCCACTGCATGTACCATGTGCATGAATTACATTAAAATAAAAAATAATTATATAATATTACTAATGAAACTGCACATATTCAAAAAAGCACATGTGTGATGGGAAGAAGAATAGACTAATACAGAGATTCTACAACTTTGGTGCAACATTGACCCAAAAAGACTACACCGCTACTTCATTCTATAAAAAGCCAAATGGCATCCTTTGCACCTTAATATCAGGCCTGATTTATAAATTTGGTACCCTGGACTTGTTTCCCTTCTTAATGCAAAGACTACATGAAAAATTTACTACCTATAACCTAAGATTCCTTATATCATGTACTACTTACCTGCAACATCCACACTCAAGGCTACACTCCACTGAACATGCCTTTTCCATTCTCACCTTAAAATATGGTCTTCCATGCTACCACAATTAAAGGACATCTCCACTTACCCAAAGATCTACTCAAAATTAGAAATCTTTTTACAGATGCAGGCTAAATGTAAAATGCTTGCAAAATAATGCAGTCATATAAGCCCTCAGTTATCCTCTCAGTGCTATCAGCTTCTATCCTTACCTCTGCAAATCATGCAAATGTAAATAAAATAAAGGAATCATATAAGCTTTCCCCTTTCCTCCCATTGCTTTCAGCTTCTTTCTGTACCTCCACAAATCATACAACCTCTCACATGTCTTGTATATGATGTATATAGTCCATAAGATCTATCATAGTAGTGCGCTTTGTTATACAAACTCTGCTGCGGTTTAAACAATTCCATTACTAACATTCTAAATCATTCTTGTATTACCTATATGACTATGTGCTACTCTGTATTACACATTACTTTTTGTTTTGCATTTTCTTTATTGTATCCACAGGATGAGCATGAAAATTGTCCAGTGGGATCAATGGGAACAGTGGTCTGGTCCAGCCAACAATAGATTGGAAGAACTACTCATGCCAAAACACAAATGCCCAGAGATTCCTTGATTTTGTCAATGCAAATGCCTTGGACCAGTTGGTCAACACCCCCACTTCTTCTTCTTTCAGCTTTTCCCGGTTAGGGGTCTCCACAGCAGATCACCTGTTCGCTCATGATTGGCAGTGGAGTTTTACAGTGTTGAGTTGCCAGCCTGGCTCCCAACCTTCCACAGAAGGCACACACACACTCACACTCACACCTAGGGCTAATTTAGAGTGTCTAATCCACCTACAGCATGTCTTTGGGATGTGGGAGGAAACCAGAGCACACGGAGGAAACCCACACGATCACAGGGAGGACATGCAGTCTCAACACAGAAGGCACCCAGCCGAGGATCAAACCATAGAAATTCTTGCTGTGAGGTGGCAATGTTAACCGCTGCACCACTGCAGCCACCCTGGTCAACACCCTCACAAGAGGTGAAAATATCTTGGACTTGGCTTAACCAACATGAGTAACCATGGCAGTAACCCTACACTGTCATCCTCCCTGGTAAGATCTGACCACAAAGCGGTCACTTTCGAAGTCACCATCTCCCCAGATCTTTCCCACCCCCCCAGCTAGGGTCAAACAAAATAACTTCTCCAAGGCTAGTTACAACCTCCTGAAGGAAGGTATAAACAACTTCACAGCCCCTCCCCCCTCCATAGGAACTGGCACATATGTTCAAACCTACACCAAAGTACTATACCAGCATTTATATAGCTGCATGTAATTAGGAATACCCGACAGGACAAAATCCTCCTCCTCAAGGAACAGTAAACCTGTCAGGTGGAATCTGCAATAACCAAACTCTATAATAAAAGGGAAAAAATTGCTGTCCAGGACCAAGAAGGAGCAGGTGTCTAAATGGAAGCAATCTCTCCTTAGCCTGAACAAGCAAATAAAAGCACTATTAAAATCCTCTAAAGCAAACTTCAAGTCCTAACTGGCCACATCTACTAAAGACAATCATAAGGCCTTCTTCACATATGTCTGCAATCTCATAGGAAGCACTCAGTTCTGCTAAGAACTGGTGGTCAAGGACACCACATACACAAACACCATAGATATAGCCAACCTACTGGCAGACAGGTTCAATGAAAACTCCACCCCTTTCCCCCGCATCAGTAATCAGGACTTCCCCAGCACCTGCCCCCCTTATCTCTAGGGGAGCAAGTCATCACTGCCCTCTCAAAGGCAAAAAATACAGCCTCCATGGGACCCGATAACATTCCAGGCTGCATCCTACATGAACTCAGGCAGGAACTTGCAGCACCACTAGACACCTTCTTCAACCAAAGCATGAGTACCGGCTTGGTCTCAGCCAAGTGGAGGATGGCCACTGTCATCCCTTTGCACAAAGGTGGAGCATCCACCCAATCCAGGGAATTACAGCCCCATCAGCCTAACTAGCCTGATTTACAAGGCCATGGAGCGGATTATTGTGGACCTAATTAACAAGGACACTGGCAACCTCCAAACACTCAACCCCACACAGCTTGGTTTCATCAAGGGGAGAAATTTTTTTATCCACCATTGCTAGGTAAGGGATTACCTGTGGCCTCTCCTAGTGATGACCAAAACAAAACAGGCTCAAGAACAACTTTTGTACACTTTAATAAAGACAAGAGATATCAACTTGAAAGGAATATTTGTTTGGCCATTTCACATGTAATTTCAAGGGGGTAATACATGGGAATATGCATTGTGTGTGGTAGTTTCTACATCAGAGAGATGAGATGAAAAAAAAATGGATACTAATGCCTTTTACAACATTTATTCAAGTTCTACTTGACCTAGGGAGGGATTGGGAGACCAATTAAGTGCACTTAATCATGAGAAGCATACTTATTTAAGAAAGTAATGCATTGTGTTCAATCAACTTGAGAAAGTAGTTTATGGTGGCTGGACGTTGTTTTGTCACATAACTCATTTATTTGAATTGAACCACAAAGTTGTTTATTGAATTCATTTGTTTGGTTATGTTGCTGCCTTTTGGTATTTTATTCTATTATGCTATATTCATTTCACATCACGCTTTCGAGCATTTTCACCTTTTGGACTTTTTCTTATTCATCAAGGGGAGGTCATGCTTGTTAAATTTGGTCAACTTCTTTGAGACAGTCACCAAAGCCAAGGATGAGGGGAAGACGGTGCACATTGCCTACCTTGACCTTCGACACTATTCCCCACTCAGGTATGTATAATAGATAAACTTTCTCAACTATGCATCAATCTGTATGTTACCAGATGGATATGGCTCACTGATAAAACCCACCTAGTAAAAATGGAGAAGCCACCTCAAGCAGTAGACCCATAATGAGCGGTGTACCCTGGGATCGATCTTGGGGCCTCTCTTGTTTCGGATATACTTTTCTGAGGAGCAGGCCAAAGCCAGTGGGCTATGGCTCCCCTTTGGGGAAAGGGATGTCCCCACAAATTATCACATTAATAACAAGGTCCTAAGCATGCAATCAGTTGTGAGGGACTTGAGCACCCAGGTTGATAGCAAACTGACTTTTGACCACCATATTTCCTCTATTGTACGGAAAGCTTTTTACATGGCCCACCTCATTAGTAAGGGTATCTCATCCAGGGACAAGGAGGTTATAACATCCCTGTATTCTTCCCTATAAGACCCATTATTGAGTGCAATGCCCCTTTTGGCATGTACCTCACAGAGCACATGCAACAGCTGGAGAAAGCATAGAGGTTCCTCATCAGGAGAATCCAGGGCCTCAAACATCTACCCTTCACAGATAGACTAAAGGTACTGTCCCTCTTCTCACTCTCATACAGATTCATTAGAGGTGACCTCTGTCTGACATACAAAACAATCTCAGACCCCACCTTGATGGGACTGCTGCATATCCGTAAGTCAAGCTCCACTCAGGTAACCCACACGCACAACCTTAACCTGGTCTGTGAATCAATAAGACTTGTTGGCAGGACAGATTTGTGTCCCAGAGACTCCCCCTTCTGTAGAATAGACCCCCTCTTCACATCAAGCAGAGAACCTCATTAACCCTTTTCAAGCGCAACCTGGATAACTGGATGGGGAACAGAAAATACACCCCTGGGATTCCACCTCTGTCCCTGCTGGACAGGGGCATCAGGTGCTGACTTGTTGAAACATGGGCTAAATTCTTGGCTAGGCTTGTAAGGGCCTCAGGACCAATAGCCTAGTAACTTCCTATGATCCTATGAATAAAATACAATATGCATGCCTCATGGCTGTTGACAACACCAGTAAGCACAGGTGTAAACTGCTGTTGGCACTTTAATGCACTATACTGTTGGGCTTATCCAAATGGTTTATCAGGAGCATTGATGATAATATCGTGAATGGGATTCTGTTTTATGAGTAGGAAAACATCATTTACAAGGTCAAAGGTCCTTTTAAGGTAAATAAAGATTACACCTGCACATTGAACATTGTTTTTATTTGAAAAGATAAAGTCAATAGCAAGGAATAAAAAGTAGTAGAAGTGTTGAAACTTAGCCAAAAGCCATGCTGGAAATCACTGAAGATGTTATATATCTAAGTAAAATAGTCAGTTTGCTTGTTTATAATGTTCTCAAAGTTAATGAAACAGACAGAAGAGCTATGAGATGGTAATAGTCAGGAAGAGAAGAGAAGACTTACCCCCAGATTTACGAAGCCCTTTATAGCGTGCAGGATTAGTTTAAGTGCTATTTTCGGCAATATGGCAGACGTGCGATCCAGGAACAAGCTCCCGGGAAGTGCACATAAGCTCTTAGGCTAATCCTGCACGGACCACACTCCTGTATGCAAATTACTCTCATTTGCAGGTAAAACCATGCAAATGAGGGTAATATGCGATCCAGGAAGCCGGCAGCTGTCAGTGCAGGACGAGTGCAGTCTGCAGAAATGTACTCGGTTAGTAACTGAGTATATTTCTGCAAACCACAAAACGGAGCTTTGACAGCTCCAAATAAAGGCTGTATATTACTGAGGAAGCATGCCAATGGCCAAGTAGACGGTCATTGGCATTTCAAAATATTTAATAAATAAAAAAAAGAACTTTTAATTTTTTTACACTGATCTCGCCTGGTTAAGTATAGGGCAGCGACGCACAAATGGGATCGGGGGGAAATCAATAAATTAAACCTAAAATAAGCATTCTAACTAAAATCAGTATTCTGCCATGCAAGTCAATGGCAGGCAAAAGACAACCTGGCAAGTGAGTAGTGGTTGCTAAGGGGGGAGGCTCAGTGTGGGACATGTAACTATGCATTAGTAGGCAATCCTATGCAAATGAGAGAAAGGTTAGTGAATCCCAGATTTTCCCAGGGTGTGAGGCAGGTCCCAAGAGTGTAAGAGTATAAATAGCTGGGTGCAAGACTAGGATATAGGTGACATTATGGGGGTGTGTGTCAGGCATACTGTAAGCGGATTGGAGACCTGTGGCTAAAGATTGCTCCTAGGTTAGCACAACTAAGCCAGGGGTGTGTCTAAACCTGCCTAGCACACTTTACAAAGTGTACGCGGGTGTGCGCGCCGCGCACCAAGTCCTACAGGAAGAAAAAGGAAGTTAAACCAGGAAAAAGCAGCTCTGTGCACATATGAGAACTCTGTTTGCGCGGCATGCACAAGGGCTTAAACAGGGAGGCAATGGAAAGGGAAAACGGCACTAGGAAGGTAATCAAGGAAAACTAGCTTAGCTGACAGGTGAAATGTATCAGAATCAGCCAATTACAGAGGCAGCAGACCAGCCCAGCCCAGCACACCACTATAAACTATGCAAACACCTTTCCCCCTTGTTTTTCCCCAAAAACCCTGCACCACCGGTGTATACAGACGGGGAAATTTTACAAAACGAAAGCAAGAGAAAAAATGTTAGGGGCCACATTTGCTATCATAAACCAGCATGTGCAAGAGGCTGAGGGTGGTGAGGATGTGAATGCTGCTGAACAACCCACAATGAGGAGACGGAGAAGAGTGTACAGACCCAGGGTAACCTACCAAGGGCTACATGAGCTGGAGATAGTGGAGCGCTATAGGGTGGACAGGGACCTCCTACAGCAAATTGTTGAGCTGTGCCGGCCATGCCTCACACACAGAACTAACAGAGAGGAACCCATCCAAGTGGATACCAAGGTATGTGTAGGTCTAAGAATACTAGCTACAGATACCTTCCAAAGGCCAACTGGGGATATGATGGGGATTTCACAGGCATCAGCATCCAGGGTGCTCCATCAGTTCATGGATGCCATGTCAGCACATGTCGGTGAGCATGCATATTTCCCCATTACCCGTGAGGCATTGGCCAGCAATATGTATCTCTTCCATCAGAAAGCAGAATACCCTGAGGTAGTGGGTGCAATAGACTGCATGCACATACCCATTAAAGCACCACCAGGTGAGCGGGGTGGGATCTACATCAACCGCAAGGGCTTCCCCTCCATCAACTGCCAGGACATGTGCGATGCCCAGGGCATAATAATGAATGTGTGTGCTGGCTGCCCTGGAAGCTACCACAATTCCCACATCTGCATCTGATGCAGCTGTACCAGATATTTGCCAGTGGGGACATCCCACACGGTCACTTAGTGGGGGATACTGGATATGCACTGAAGCCATGGCTGATGACACCAATCAGAAATTCAAACACAGCCGAACAAGAACTCCATAATGATGCACACACACAAAGACGAATCATAATAGAGCTTGTGTTTGGGATGCTCAAGTCACAGTTCCGGTGCCTGGACACATCCGGTGGAGCCTTGCAGTACTCACCAACTACATGTACCCAAATTGTCCTTGTATGTGCCATGCTATACAATATGATCCTGCGGAAACAGCTGCAGCAGGAACAGCATGGGGCAGGGCCACACAGCCCCCACCAGTACCAAGGCTTGCACAGGCGCAGAGTGACTCAGAGGAGGAACAACCTGAGCCTGCTCCAGTAGGCAGAAGGAGACATGCCCAATATGCCCTGGCCTTGGCCAAGAGGCAACGCATAGCCCATGCACTGACACTGTAGGGACCCAGGGAATGACACCTCTCTCCGACTCGCACATATAGTAAAAGGGATGCCAAACATGACACTACCTGTGGTCAGCCATGTATAGGGAGTGTACTATGTGCATCTGACATAGGCAGCCCTGCATCACCACCCTGAATACTGGGACACCCACAAGGTAAGTGACTCACACATGCCAGTCGGGAGGGGGCAGATACCCCACAACAGTCACAGCCAGCAGGATAGGTGTAGACAAACACAAACAAATGCTGTACTATGGCCTCTGAATGAGCCCCATGGGTAACCCCTACCCCAGCCCTACACAGACAGACTACAGCAGGCCAGCCAGTTGAATGTCAGTTGTGAAGGCTAGGAAGTCAGAAACTAATATATAGGGAGTGAAAGCTACGATATGTAGTACACTGGTATGCCTCTAGCCAGCGCTATAGGTAAGACTACAGACTAAAATGGTGGACCCAACATACCAGTACAGTCCTAGCAACTGTGTAAAAGTGTAAGCTGTGCCCCACCATCCCATGTACACTTATGGTAACAGTCAGGTGTGCCCCCCCCACCCCTGTGTAGAAATGTAGAAACGGTTTGGTGTGCCCCCCCCCCACTAAGCAGAAATGTAGCAGCAGTCAATGCCAAATGACTGATGTATACCCTGCAGACACAGCATGCTACCTGTCGGTGTACAGCACAAAGGTCGCAGTACAAACCACCTGGACGTGATCCACAAATGCAATATAGATGGCCATACTGGGCATGCCCACACACTTAGTGGAATGAAGGCAATGTCAGTCAACAACATACTGAAAGCCCATATTGGGTATGCTCACACACTTAAACACAAGAAGGCCATGTCAGCAAACAACAGTGGACCAGACATATCTGGCAGTTGCAGTTCTCAGTGCAGACACATGTCAGTATGCACCACTCCTGCCTTGCATACACAGTGGATAGGAATACAGGCATATATGCAAGGACAACACACTATAATAAGCCAAAGGTAGACGGACATAGATGCGCTGAAGAGGGTGACCATGACAAGGAGACATCTGGGCCTGTCCCACCCAGCACACAGCCAAAGGGTCCCAAACACATGAGGTGCAAGTATCACTCACTGCAGATACTAGCCACCAGTATCTGTCAGCATGATGGCATGTTGCACGTGCCAGCTGTGCAACATGACTGTACAAGGAAGATGTCCCCTAGTAGCTGTATACACGTACCTGTGGCATATGACCCTGTGTGTGCCCACATGTGGCATGTCAACCCCAATATGAATGTGTTGCGGCCCATGCACACACCACCCTCCCCATAGCAGTATCATGACAAGCCTGCTGAGGTCATCCAATGTGAAATACACCTTTGGTGGAGCTGTATCTTAGTAATCCCCATGGCACGTCCCATAACTGTGTACTGTTGTACTGATAAACTAGTTAGGTAGTAGTCCTAACCCCAGACTTGGCAAATGTGTGAGTGTGTGTATGTGTGCGTGTCTCGGTCTCTGGCTGTGTAGAGACAAATGCTTTCTAGGCTACTCACACTCAGTACAGTTCATATACACAACATTGGCAAGGCTGCAGATGTCACACACCTAGAAATACACCTCTGGGGAAATCATAGCCTAGTAATTTCCATAGCGCTCCTTGTAACTGCGTACTGCCGTAGTGTGTGATAAAATAGTTAGGTATTCTAACCCCAGACTTGGCAACAATGTGAGTGTGTGTGTGTGTGTGTGTGTGTGTGTGTGTGTGTGTGTGTGTGTGTGTGTGTGTGTGTGTGTGTGTGTGTGTCTGACTGCATAGAGAGAAATGTTTTTAGGCCATTCACACACCATACAATACTCATACTTGACTTTGTCAAGGCTGCTGATGTCACTCACCTAGAAATACACCTCTGGGGAAATCATAGCCCAGTAATCTCCGTAGCATGCCTTGTAACTGTGTACTGCTGTAGTGTGATAAAGTAGTGAGGTAGGTGTTCTAACCCCAGACCTGGCAACTGTCTGTGTCTGACTGAGTAGAGAACAATGCTTTTTAGGCCACTGACACCCCGTACAATACACATACTCGACTTTGGCAAGGCTGCTGGTGTCACATACCTAGAAATACACCTGTGGGAAAGTCATAGCCCAGTAATCTCTGTAGGGCATCCTGTAACTGCGTACTGCTGTAGTGTGGTGTAGGACTGTGGTAGGGTTCCATCTCCACTCATGGCAGTTCTGGATGTTTTGTGTGTGTTGCAATGTCTGTCTATGGAGCAATGCATCATAGGCTACTCACTCGCAGTGCATTTCAAATGCCTTACGTTGCCAATCCTGTTGATGTCATTCATTGTGAAGTAACACTTTGGGGAGAAAGCTCTTTAGTATTGCCTGTGGTGCGGCTTATAACAGCTCTATGCTGTGGTGTGATATAGACCTCGATCAGGGGTTCTATACCCTCACATGTCAGTTGTGGATGTTATATGTGTGTCTCACTGTCTGTGTAGGGAGCGATGCATTTTGGGCTACTCACTTGCAGTACAGTTGAAATGCCCTACTTTGGTAAACCTGCTGTCATTCAATGTGAAACACACCTTTGGGGAAGGAAGTCTCTAGCAATCCCTGTGGTGTGTCCCATAACAGCTCCATGCTGTAGTGTGGTATAGACCTCGATCAGGGGTTCTACACCCACTCATGTCAGTTGTGGATGTTTTGTGTGTGTCTCACTGGCTGTGTAGGGAGCAATGCATTTTAGGCAAGTCACTTGCAGTACAGTTGAAATGCCTTACTTTGGTAATCCTGCTGATGTCATTCACTGTGAAATACACCTGTAGGGAAATAGTACTCCAGTAATGTCTGTGACGTGTACTATAACTGTGTAGTGCTGTAGTGTAATAAATCAGGTTGGTAGGGGTTCTACTCCCAGACATGACAGGTGTCTGTGTGTGTGTAACCCATATCCTGTGCAGAGGTGAGTGTGTGTCAACTGTGTGCATTGTGGAGGGGGTTTTGCTAATTTATTTTATGGTGGCCCTACTATATATCATAATGTCAACCATACAGGGATAACAGATGTAAATTAGCTTGGAGGCTGGGGTGCAAAGCCATACCCATACATGTGACATTAAGGCCAGACAATCCAAGTTAGCAACCCCACTATTACCCAGAGCACACACTCAATCCATGTGTCATATGAACACACATGCCTGGGCAGCATGCAATACGTGGGTAGTAGACTGCATATTGGCCACTGATAGTAGCTATGCAGTGATAGCAGTGGGCTACAGAGGGCATGTCACCTTGCCCATCTGTCCAATATGCATGTACATGCAGACAGTGCACCTCTACCATGTTCCCCAATGGACACCTGCATCACCTGTGGTGCCTTCACATGTGACTCACAACAGACATACCATGCCTGACAACATGTCCTGTATGGACAGATGACACTGATGTCAGGGAACACTGTTTGCATGCCATCAATGTAGGTGAAGGGTAAACCTGCTGCCCAGTACCAGTTCCTGCCACAGGTAGGCAAGACTGGCACATCTGATGATAATCTGCATTTACAACATGAGCCAGACACCACAAGTACAGTTCCACATGTCACTGTACATGCATGTGGGAGGTGTGCACATCCCAGACACCATCCATGGACTAAGGAACACATACATGGCATGTGGTGTACAGCATTGGTCACACACAATAGTCACCCAGGTGACTGGATGGGGGATGCAATACCTACCTGTGTGGGCAAATGCAGTAACCACAGGCCTGAGCCATAATGCAGACCATTGTCATGTGGCCTGATGCCAAGGTATAGCCATTGTCTACCCTTGTACAGCCTGCTGGCACAGTTGACCACCACACACCCATGTAGACATGCACCCATGCATGTCAGAACTGGCACCCTGTGTGTTCACGTGTGTGTTGTATGGTGCGTATGTCCACATCCACACTCACTACAACCCCCCAGGGTATACTGAAGCATGCTGTCTGATGTGTGACATCTCCTCATACCCTTTGCCCATACAGCCTCCATATGACCCGTGTGGTGCATGTGATACCTGCACATTGATGTGTTGTGGCCATCCCACTAATGACGAGTTGCACAGTGTGTGTGCATCCCTCTGTGAGTGTGCCTGTGTTGACGATGGCACCTGTACATGCAGACAGGCATGTGTATGACACCTAACATATATCTACTGTATCCCTGTTGCAGATGTCACTCACCCTCACATATATGTTCTGAGTGCTCCACATCAGGTAACCCATGTGGTGCATCCGATAACTGCATCGAACAGTGATAGCACTACATAGTTGTCGGGGGTTTGATACCCTGCGCTGGTAGGTGTCTGTCATGAACATGGTTCAGTTTTACACTCCCACCCCTCCCTGACATGTATTTGCCTTTGTCTGCCTCCCTCACTCCCTCTCTGGTGGATGTGGGGACCCACACCTGCCTTGATTAGGCAGCAGCATGTGTATTTTATGTGATGCTCATGATCAGCTGATGGTCTCTGCACAAATTGCAGCCCTTCCATAGCTGTTTGCATGTGGAACAGCTGTGGTAACAATCCCATAGCCAATTGCATGGAAACACATTCCAATACCTAGGAACCTCATGGTGATGTTGGGCCTTTTCAGTCACTGTGAGCAGGAACTAGATCTTTTGTTTGGCAAACGGCATGCCAGATGGATTGTGGATTCACCTCCAACAACATACACTGTGGAAACAGGCCAACAAACAGGAGGGGGATGTGCCTGACCTGACTACAGACTGTAAGTGCTGCTATACTGCATTTGGAGTAATGCTGGTTTAATAGTGTTTGTCTGGATATGCCTGTCGTACATGTAGTAATACCTGCCATGTCAGTTCCTGTATATGAGGAATCCCCATCTGCAGGGACATCTGCAGACTGGACAGTGTTGTGCCTATGTTTTCATGTGTTATCCACATTGCATTCCTCTGTGGAATGCAGATGGTAGTGTGAGGATTGCAGTCTGTAGATGGTGAAGGCCGTGACAGTTACTGACTTCATATCCCTCATAGGACATATGTTGGAACAAATCCCGTTACAATGGAAAATATACAAGGTTATCACAGCAACATGTCTATACTGGCCTTGTGTATGTGCTGTCAGCCACACCATTGTCAATGTTTGTACATATGGCATGCATGAAGTGGTGCATATGTGCTGTACGCCATAAATAGTGTCATCATATCTGATAACAAGCCAGTGATATATCAGAGTGCTACACGTCTTGTACAGTAGGGGTTATATTTCATGACATAAGCTGGACATTCTGTGGATGTTTGTACAGTACTGAGGTCTGTGTAGTGATGGTGAATGTCGGCAGTGTGTGTATTGTTAATATGTACTTTAGCCTGTGTACGTAGGTTCATAGGTTCATAGGTAGGTACTAGGCTATCTGCCCGAGGGCATTTATAAGCCTAGCTAGAGTGTGTCAGCTTTCGCCGCCCCATTGATTAATTAACTGAGCCTCTGTCAAGAAGAGCCAATGAAGTGACCCCAGGGGTGTATTTTCTGTTACCCATCCACTCATCAAGGTTTCTCTTGAAGAGTGTTAGTGAGGGGCTCTACCTAATGTAGTTAGGAATTTTGTTCCAAAGCATGGGGAGTCTCTGTGACAGGAATCTATCCCTCCAGCATGTTCTATTTATTGTTGTGGTGAGGTTTAGCTCATTAGAGTGAGTGACTCACATTGACTTGGATTTCTTTAGGAGGAGCATGTCCATCAATTCTGAGTTGGACATGGCTTTGTAGGTCAGGCAGAGATCACCTCTGAGTAAGCGATATGCCACTGAGTACAGCTGGAGTTTTTCCAGTTGGGCTGCATAGGACATATATCTGAGACCAGTAATCCTCTTGGTGAGGTACTTTTGTGGTCTTTCCAGCTGTTGGAAGTGTCTTGTGAGGTACATCCCAAGCGGGGCATTGTACTTTATGATGGGTCTGATGAGTGACAAGTAGAGGGGAACTATAACCTCTTTATTTCTAGATGCAAACCCTTTAGTAATTAGATGGGCTACATAGAAGGATTTCCTCACTACTTTGGCAATATGTCAAAGGAGAGATTACTATCTACCTGGATCCCCAGATCTCTTATTACCTCTTCTGTATTAAGGGGGCTGCCACCTATGTGGTAATTCGTGGGTGTTTTGTTTTTCCCAAATGGGATGACTATGCATTTTTTGGCATTTAGCTTGAGACCATGACTTTGACACCAGGTGTCTGTCTCAGTAAGGCCCTTTTGGAGAATGTCTGTGTCAGCCAGAGAGTCAATTATGGCTCCCAGTTTGCAGTCATCGGTGAACTTGGTTAGCCATAGTCCTCCTGTGTTTGCCTGTATGTCTGAGAAGTATATGCTGAACAGTAGGGGTCCCAGGACCAAGCCTTGTGGGACACCACTTGTGACAGGTTTAGAGTCGGACCTGGAGCCCGCTATTCTTACCGTGTGAGTTCTGTCTGTAAGCCAGTTGGCAACCCATCTCATGACGTAGGGGTTTATGTTCAGGCTGGTGAGTTTTTCTATCATTTCTGAGTGGGGAATGGTGTCAAAAGCCTTGGTGAGGTCAAGGTAGGCTGTTTGAACTACCCTCCCCTCATCTATGGCCTTGGTGACTGTCTCGAAGAAGTCAACCAGGTTTAGTAGGCATGATCTGCCCTTAACAAAGCCAAACTGGGTCGGGTCAAGTGTTTGGAAGTTCCCAATGTCTTTGTTAATGAGTTCCATGATGATGAGCTCCATAGCCTTGCAGACCAGGCTAGTCAGGCTTATGGGGCGATAGTTACCAGGGTCAGTTGTGGCCCTTCCTTTGTGGAGTGGAATAACCATTGCTGTGCATCATTCTATGGGTACGTAGCCTGTGGAGAGGCTGAGGTTGAACAGTGTGTTTAGGTGGGGGGTTAGTTCATTCTGTAGTTTGTGCAAGACGCATCCTGGGACACCATCTGGCCCTACTGATGTTGTGCTTTTGGCTTTTGAAAGGGCTGTTTTCACCTGTGCGTCTGTGATTTCCGGGACACTATACTTTTCTGTTATTGTTGTGGGCCCTTTTGGGGGGTGAGAGGGGGGTGAAGTTTGCACTGAATCTATCTGCCAGGATGTTGGCAATATCAGTGGGTTCAGTACATTTTGTGCTATTTTGCACTAGCTCAGAGCATATCTGCGAGTTGCCACTTAGATTCTTGACATAGCTAAAGAAGGCTTTGTTGTTATCTTTTGAATCCTTGGCTATTTTTCTTTCGAAGTTAGCCTTGGAGGATTTTATGAGGGACCTTAGTTTCTTACTGATACTGATCAGGGATGTCTTTCCTTCTTGGGATTTGCTTTTTTCTGAACTAGTTTCTTCCTTTTATTGTATAGCCTGTTTATGGCAGGGGTCCACCAGACTGGTTTCCTTCTCTTAGGGGAGTGAGTCTTGGTTTTGCTACGGATGGCACAATCCATGTATCCTTGTAGGTGCTCATAGAATACATTTGTAAAGGTTCCTGCATCTTGGACACTGTTATTCTTTAGCATGGGGGCTGTGAAACTTACCACTTCTGTCTTAAGTAAGGTAAAGTTTGCTATCAAAAAGTTTTTCACTGTGGTTTTCTTGGTTAGAGGTGGTGGTGTGATGTGGACATCCAGAGTGATTAGTTTATGGTCTGATCTAACCAGTGACAGGTTGACCTCTGGTGTGGAACACCTGTCGCCCATGTTGGTGATGACCAGGTCCAATATGTTTTCACCTCTGGTAGGGGAGTTTACCAGCTGATCCAGGGCATTTGAGTTGATAAATTCCAGGAAGCGCTGGACCTGGGAGTTGTACTTGAGTAGTTTTCTCAGTTAACGGTAGGGTAATTGAAATCACCCAATATCAGGGTGTTCGGTATGATCTTCATGTTTTCCAGTGTCTACAGAAAGGCGGAGTGGTGGTCCTGGGTCATGGAGGGTGATCTGTAGCAGGCCACAATTTGCATTGCAGATTTTCCTGATGTTAGTTGTACATGGATGATCTCGGGGGTATCATGCTGTGCCACTAACCAGGAGGTGTAGGTATCCGTGATGAATATGGATACACCCCCTCCTTTTGTGTTTCAGTCCATGCTCTGTGGCCAAAATGTGTGGTATGAGTTGTAGCCCGGTAGTGCTGGGGTGCTCTGTGGAGCCTTGAACCAGGTTTCAGTTACTGCAGATGTCGACGTTCTCCATACTGAGGAGTACAGACTGTGGTTGATATCATTGTCCTACCTCCCCATCTATCAGATGTCACATGCTGCCCCACTGTATGGTACTGTTTCGCCGTACACATTTGTAGGGCCATACACACACATGTCCCAAACCACAGACAGCCATCAGACCAAACTGTGTAGCAGCCCACTATATGTAGGGACATTGAGTGACTGGCACATATGAGGATGGTGTACAACAGACAGTCCATATACTGTAATGTAATGCTAGCCTACCATATGCGGCTGTGGCTGTGTTCATATTGGTTGTGGTAATGCACTGTCACACAGGTGTATCTTACCCTGAGCTTTGACATGGCTGTTGAGCCTGCAATATATATGCAAGTACATGTGTATTCCCCCATACAAGATGTAGGCCAGTGTTGAGCTAGTCTGCCTGTAGCCTGCACAGTGCATTGTTACATGCCTAGCAGTGTAGTGTACCTAACCAGTGGGCTGTCATGTGCAGATACTTGCCAGATGTACTGCTGCCGGGCCTCCCTTAAATGTCAGGTATATCATACAGACCAGTGGGATGCTGTACAGGTGTATGTCAGTATCTAGTGGGTAGTATGTTTCCATGGCACCCCTGTACCAGCAGTCATTATGTGTCAGGCCAGACAGGAGTGCGTGACTCCAACACCTATGGTGCCAAATGTATGCCAGTCATTATGTGTTATACCCATCTACATGGCTGTCTACATCCATATTGTCAGGCCCGATACACATGTGGTGCACTAAGGGAATATGTGCATACCTCTGGACTGTACAGGGTGTCCGAAGTTCCATATAAAGTGGCCAATATCTCTGCTGCACTTCACAGGGGCAATACATGCTAGCAGCGGTACTTTACAATGATGTCCATAGGATGTCTATCAGTAGCCAATGGCACACATGTTATAAGCAGATGTCAGCATCCACACACACCATGTCTGTGAAGACAATCCCAATGACAGTAGCAACAGGCTAGTAATATACCTACTATACATACCTGACATCCCCTTGCACTACGACATTGTGCCTGTAGGGGCTGGGGTATAGCTACACTCCATGTCCAGGACATATGGTGGAAATATATGTACACATACCAATCCAGATAGCCATATATATATATATAATGACACATGTGTACTACATCGAATTACCACTGTCATGGTAAGCACCCACTATAAATCCCTACAGCATGTGGCCGTGGTCCCTTCACATTTCCTGTGTGACGGACATCTGTCCTGTGTGTGGGCATCAGTGATACAGGCAGCAGATAGCAATACCTCTCACAGGAGAACATGCACACTCGGAGTGGACACATTTGTAGGAGGTTCAGGAACTACAGACAGACTGTGGGCAGAGTTGTGTAATGCTTTGCATAGTACTGGTGTTACAGGGTGTGTGTATGTACATACTAGTGTACCTTGGAATGCAGTTTGTCTGCATAGGTCACTACTGTGGGCCTACCTCTTGCTGGGCAGAGGTATACATATCATGTGATGTCTGTCCACCACACAAGCCCTGTGTCAGCTATGACACTGGCAGTGTATGTGTTGCATGCTACTGGTACATGGCTACATCCATGTCTATATCTAACCTCAGTTCCCTGACTAAGGGTATGTTGCAGACTATCCTGTAACACCAGCACCTTGCTTAGTGTGTGACAACAGTGTTCCACATATATGCCTGTGTTCCAGTCTCTGTCCCCCATCTACATACCAAGCCCTGCACATTTGTCATGCTGTTGGGGGTTGTGCTGTAGTGGGCTGTGAGTATATCACACTGCCATTGCAGCCATTAGTACACTGCTGTTGTATCCCCTGCACATACACTGGGGTTGGGGACATATATATGTGGGCATCACCTACACAACACATGTGCGCCCTTATGCACTGCAGAGGCCAATGTATGTAACAGTGGTTTATGGTCTTGTATTATTGAGTGCAGGTGGGGAGCACCATAAAAGACCTAGGCTGTTACAAATGTGGGGGTATCAGGGGTGAGCTGCCACAAGGTATGTGGATGTACAGTACCATATACTCCGCCTATATTGCAACTACTAACATGACTTTGGGTACTGCAAGCCTACTGCCCCCTGCAATACAGACTGTTCTGTGTGTTATTCCTTGATATGTTCCAGGTACAACCCCTTGGATCACACAACGTCTTTACCTCCTACGGAGGTTGTACAGAGTGCAGTTAGAGGCTGCTGAACTATATACCTGCAGTACATACTGTTGATTGTGTGGTACCCTGTGGCCCAGTCTGTCGGCACTACTGTGAATTCTGAAGGGCTTGGCTTGGACTGCAACAGTTGTGAACCTTTCCAGACTACTGTATAAGTGTAACTGTTTCACAGTTGCAGTAATCATTTATATGGTTGTCAGTATTGGAACAGCTATATGATATGGCATAGTACACAATTAAAGGAGTCCCATTTCTGCAAACCTGTGTGTGGTGTCTGTGCTATGACCTTTCTATGGGTATATGTTGCAGGCAATGATTGACATTTGTATGTTTAGTGCATACAGTGTCCAGTTTTTCAGGTGTTAACTGCAGGCATACTGGCTGTTCCATATTGTGTGTACCTCCTACATATGTATCTGCCTGTACATATATCTGCGTGTGTATGTGTAGTCACATTTATATATATATATATATATATATATATATATATATATATATATATGGGGAGGGTTGCGTCATGAAGGGCATCCGGCGTAAAAATTCTGCCACATCACTTATGGCGCAAAAATTTCATATTTCCATACCGGATCAGTCAAGGCCCGGGTTAACAACGACCGCCACCAGTACTGTTAGCCAACAGGGTGCTGGCAGAAATTGGGCTACTGTTGGCTGAAGGAGAAGAGGAGGGCGAAGGCATGCCCGAAGGCAGGAAGAGAGAAGGAAGGTTAGGAGTGTAGCAGTGAGGGTAGGAACTTTGAATATTGGCAGTATGACTGGTATAGGAAGAGAGCTAGCTGATATGATGGAGAGAAGGAAGGTTGATATATTGTGCATGCAAGAGACCAGATGGAAGGGAAGTAAGGCCAGGTGTTTAGGAAATGGGTTCAAATTGTTCTATCATGGTGTGGATGGCAGGAGAAATGGGGTAGGGGTTATACTAAAGGAACAATATGCCAAGAGTGTTTTAGACGTGAAGAGAGTGTCTGACAGAGTGATGTTTACGAAGCTCGAAACTGATGGTGTAATGATGAATGTTGTTAGTGCATATGCTCCACAAGTTGGGTGTGCGATGGATGAGAAAGAGAAATTTTGGAGTGAGTTGGATGAAGTTGTGGTGAGTGTACCCAAGGGTGAGAGACTAGTGGTTGGAGCGGACTTTAATGGGCATGTTGGTGAAGTGAACAGAGGGGATGAGGAAGTGATGGGTAGGTGTGGTGTTAAGGAGAGGAATGCAGAACATCAGATGATTCTGGATTTTGCGAAAAGGATGGACATGGCTGTGGTGAATACGTATTTTAAGAAGAGGGAGGAGCATAGGGTGACGTACAAGAGTGGAGGAAGATGCACACAGGTGGATTATATCCTATGTAGGAGGGCCAGTCTGAAGGAGACTGGAGACTGTAAAGTGGTGGCAGGGGAAAGTGTAGTTAAGCAGCATAGAATGGTGGTCTGTAGGATGACATTGGTGATCAAGAAGAGGAGGAGGAGTGTGAAAGCAGTGCCAAGGATTAAATGGAGGAAGTTAAAAAAGGATGATTGTGAAGTGGAGTTTAGGGAAGAGTTAAGTCAGGCACTGGGAGGCAGTGGAGAGTTACTGAATAGCTGGGTAACTACAGCAGAACTAGTAAGGGAGACTGCTAGAAATGTGCTTGGTGTGATATCTGGACAGAGGAAGGAGGACAAGGAGACCTGGTGGTGGAATGAGGAAGTACAGGAGAGTATACAGAGGAAGAGGCTGGCGAAGATGAAGTGGGATTGTCAAAGAGATGAAGAAAGTAGACATGAGTATAAGGAGATGAGGTGCATGGCAAAGAGAGAGGTGGCGAAAGCTAAGGATAAGGCGTATGGAGAGTTGTATGAGAGATTGGACACTAAAGAGGGAGAAAAGGACCTGTACCGATTGGCTAGACAGAGGGACAGAGCTGGGAAAGATGTGCAGCAAGTAAGGGTGATAAAGGATAGTGAGGGAAAGGTACTCACAAGAGAGGCGAGTGTGTTGAGTAGATGGAAAGAGTATTTTGAGAGGCTGATGAATGAAGAGAATGAGAGAGAGAAGGTTGGATGATGTGGGGATAGTGAATCAGGAAGTGAAGCAGATTAGCAAGGAGGAAGTAAGGACAGCTATGAAGAGGATGAAGAATGGAAAGGCTGTTGGTCCAGATGACATACCAATGGAAGCATGGAGGTGCTTAGGAGAAATGGCAGTGGAATTTTTAAATAGATTGTTTAATGAAATTTTGGAAAGTCAGAGGATGCCTGAGGAGTGGAGAAAAAGTGTTTTGGTACCTATCTTTAAGAATAAGGATGATGTGCAGAGCTGCAGTAACTACAGAGGGATAAAATTGATCAGTCACAGCTTGAAGTTATGGGAAAGAGTAGTAGAAGCTAGGTTAAGAAGGGAGGTGATGATTAGTGATCAGCAGTATGGTTTCATGCCAGGAAAGAGCACTACAGATGCAATGTTTGATCTGAGAGTGTTATTGGAGAAATACAGAGAAGGTCAGAAGGAGTTGCATTGTGTCTTTGTAGACTTGGAGAAAGCATATGACAGGGTGCCTAGAGAAGAGTTGTGGTATTGTATGAGGAAGTCGGGACTGGCAGAGAAGTATGTAAGAGTGGTACAGGATATGTACAAGGGTAGTATGACAGTGGTGAGGACTGCAGTGGGAGTGACAGATCCATTTAAGGTGGAGGTGGGATTACATCAAGGATCAGCTCTGAGTCCTTTCTTATTTGCAGTGGTGATGGACAGGTTGACAGATGAGATCAGACAGGAGGCCCCGTGGACTATGATGTTTGCAGATGACATTGTGATCTGTAGTGAGAGTAGGAATCAGGTTGAGGAGAATCTGGAGAGGTGGAGATATGCTCTAGAGAGCAGAGGAATGAAGTTCAGCAGGGCTAATACAGAATATATGTGTGTAAATGAGAGGGAGGGTAGAGGAATGGTGAGGATGCAGGGAGTAGAGTTGGTAAAGGTGGACGAGTTTAAGTACTTGGGATCAACAGTTCAGAGTAATGGTGAATGTGTAAGAGAGGTGAAGAAGAGAGTACAGACAGGGTGGAATGGGTGGGGAAGAGTGTCAGGAGTGATTTGTGACAGATGGGTACCAGTAAGAGTGAAAGGGAAGGTCTACAAGAGGGTAGTGAGACCAGCTATGTTGTATGGGTTGGAGACAGTAGCATTGACAAAAAGGCAGGAGTCAGAGCTGGATGTGGCAGAGTTAAAGATGTTAAGATTTGCACTAGGTGTGTCTAAGATGGATAGGATTAGGAATCAGTATATTAGAGGGTCAGCTCATGTTGGACAGTTTGGAGTCAAAGCAAGAGAGACGAGATTGCATTGGTTTGGACATGTGCTGAGGAGGGATGATGGGTATATTGGGAAAAAGATGCTAAGGATGGAGCTGCCAGGTAAGAGGAAAAGAGGAAGGCCTATGATAAGGTTTATGGACGTGGTGAGAGAGGACATGCAGGTAGTTGGTGTGACAGAGCAAGATGCAGAGGATAGGAAGAAATGGAAAGAGATGATCCGCTGTGGCGACTATATATATATACACACACATATACATATATATATATATATATATATATATATATATATATATATATATATATATATATATAGTATATATATGTATATCTGTATCACCATATATGTTTATGTGAATCTGTATCCTGGGGACGTCAACGGCTTCCACATATTACATGTCCTGTGGGAGGCAGACTGTACTTGGTAGCGTATTGCAGGCCACAGGTGTTTGGCTGTTGGTGGATGCCTATTCGTACAAGACATATAGTGAGTGGGGCCTCTCAACCCCATTAACGGTGCATGTGGAAAATGGTGTATTTGTCAGTCTGCAATTGCTATCTACAGATGTATGGCCATATATACCTATATAGATATATTAACCTGCTAACAGATATATAGGTATATGTGCATAGATAGTGATATATATGTATGTAGAGGTAGTAAAACAACATATATATTTGAATACACGTGTATCTATACATATATGGGTATGTTGTATCTGTTATATACATATATGGGTATGTTGTATCTGTTAAGGTTGCACTATAGTTACACACGCAGACATCTAGATGTTGGTAAACATTCTCTGCACTGTTACATGACAGGACTGGCTGATATATTTTTGAAACATTGAATATTTGTATACCTGTCATGGCTTAGTGGTACATCGGTGTGCAGGGTCTTTGGTTTGAGCCTTGACAGAGTTGTTCAATTTGTTGCTGGCCAGAACATGTCCTGTTGGATAGAGAGTAATTAAGGCACCATAAAGCAGTTGTACGCAGGTTTGTGTGTTCTGCCTAGCAACAAAATAAGCAGGTTCTGCAAGGTTCGTAACCAGGACCCTGCACATCATACACAAAGTAATTTACCACAAAGCCATGGCAGATACACATAATCATGATGTATCCACATACATATCATCCAGGGCAGGTATACAACACTACAGGAAATGTATTTCACCATGTAGATGTATTTGCGTGTGTGTGTGTGTATATATATATATATATATATATATATATATATATATATATATATATATATATATATATATATATTCATCAGTGAATGGATATAACATATCTATATATGTAGATGTAGGTATAGACATATCTATATACATATATATATATATATATATATATATATATATATATATATACAAGCCAATACATACTGATATACATAGATACGCATACAGCCAACGATATATCTGTATATATCCACATGTCCACAGAAGACAGCACTAGGAATGCATATATGTTAGCATATATATGGCTCACCTTTCAAAGGGAGAAGTCCATGTGTCTGGAGGCTGGTAAGCCTATAGTATGTTCCCAACATTACACAATCCTGCAATACATGCATAGAATGTGCAATGTGCAAATGTCAGTATGCATTCGCTCATTGCAGATTAGGCAATTTGGTTGCAGATGCCACTCCACTATAGTGGGGATGGGGAATAATTGCCTATCCCCACTGTAGTGCACACTAGGGGTTCGTATATCACAGTAGGGTGGTTGTGGGGGGCCCAGCCCCCCAGAGGGGGGTGCAGGGAGTCATGCACCCCACCCGTACGATATGTATTCCAACTTGCAGTTCAAGTGTCATCGAAGGTGCCTGTAGAACTGCAGTTCTTTTCACTGTGGTGCAGTAGGAAATGACAGGTTAGTCCTTTCTGTTTGCAGAAAGGGCCATTCAAAGGAATGATTGTCCCCCTGTCAAAGGTGAACACATATATATCAATATAGGCATATATGGACATACATCTGTAGATGGAACTGGGAATGTAACCACAACATATATGTCCACATGCACCAGTGATGGGTTTGAGAGACCCAAACAACATACATCTAGCATGGATAGGTATTCCCCCCACCCAGCCAAATACGTCTGGCCTGCAATACAATACCAACCTTAGCAGATCTCATAAGTAGGACCCTACACAACAAGGGCAGTACACATTAACAGTACTCCATCCCACCTGTAGGATGTAAGGCTGGCATTACTAACATATCATGCAGTACAGTCAAGTGACATGCCATGGTTGGGAGAACCCCCTGGGCAGGTGCAGTAAGTAGCTGGGATCCCTCATACAATCCAATAGCCCTACACCTGACAATGGTTTCACCAATGTTGGCAAGGACATCCACAAACCCACCATTTCAGCTGAAAACTACCAGCCGGTAGCCGGATGACCGTGATCTGCAGGGACATGGAACATACCATCAATGAACCCATGGCCAATGTCACTGGTTATCTCAACACACGGGACCCTGCCAATGTTGAAATTGTCAAAGGCAGAGAATACAACCTGAACCCCGTACACCTCCTCAACCCAATCATGACAGGTGTAGATGAGGGTTAGGAGGTGCACAATGCCTATGTACATCATAGCAGGCTTTTGTACACCATCCCGCTTGTAGGAATGTGTGTAGTTGTTACAGGATTTACCTCCATTCATAGGATATGTTTCCACCAGGATTGCTTGGTATATGCCATCATACCACAGGCGCCATCCTGTGGGCATACAGTCCTTCACAGGTCATAGATGTGTCAATGCCCTCCTCCACACTGTTGAGGTGTGCAGCACTACTGGGGTTGCTATAACTCACTGGGTGTGGCTGTTGTGGACACGACTGCCATAATTGCAGTTACAGTTGCATCTATCCCCCCACATAGCTGTCTGTAATACTGTACAGTGTATGTAATCAGGTTGTTAGTTGTCTACACCATTCACAGTAGTTGGGTGCCTCACACCCTCCTAAGGGTAGGGCTATGCCACCAGCATTGGCACACACATGTTATTTAGGTGACGATTGCAGTGGAGTGGGGAGAGGGACATACACCCTGCTGTTAGCATGTTCAATGCCATCTACATTGCAGACGGCATATATACCACTGTGTGGTTGTGCCTATGCTGTCTTGGTGGGATTACATGTGCAACAGATGTGTTACCTGCACGGGGACATACCTCCATGTGTACAGTCCTGTACCTGTACTGCATCCTAACCAAAGGCACTGTGTCTTGTACCCAGCCATGGCATGTGTACCACCCACTACACTCACTGGTGTCCACTGTAGAAGGCCTGCTGACACCACTACACCCATCAGCCATGTGACACATGGACAAACACAACACAATCTGAACAGATACTGGTGACAACAATACAACATTGTTAATTAAAGCTAGGATGCATCATGGCTGTCCAGCTACGCCTTCCAAGATATTAGCATTTCACTTTACTGCTGACAACATGCTACACATCATTCCATTGCTACACTGTTGTACAGTCACCCTGTGCATCAGAACCATGTTAGCCTGTCCCTGCATTGATGTTACAGATGTCAGGCAGTGGCAAAGGTATCATCTTATGCACAGGGTGTGTTGTTGGTTTGCCAGAGGCCCAGGCTGAGCCATACAATTGACAACATGTGTGTGTGAGATGGCTGAGTATTGTTATGGGCCACTGGTGATGTCATGTGTGCAGGTATGTGGTTGCCCTAGGTTCATTGTTTATGTGTGTGTGTGTCTGCATGCACACAATTCCTCCATGTGGTTGCCCTATACAGGGAATTGTGGGACAGTTGCAGAATGTACCTAGCAGGGTTTGCAGTTCACCGTCTCCAGCCACAGACACAGGACCTGTGCCTGGCAGGGGTGCTACAGGCAGTATCAGGTACAGAGGCAGACCGAGTACTGTCCCCCAAGTTTGACAGACATCCACTGGATCCAGGTCCCTGCTGGGACTGACCAGGGCCACGTGCATGTGATCTGCTCTGACAGCTTGTGGACAGTCCCTCCCACAGTGCTGGGGCTGGTACTGCCACTATGGGAGTGGCTGTGACTGTTTGGACATCCACAGTGACCTCTAGCTGCTGGTGTTGCTGGCATACATCCATGTGGCCATCGCAACCGGCCCGCCCTGTCCTGATGCATGGACATGACATATTGAATGAGTTCCAATGTCTCACCCCACCGTCTATCCATGACCTCGGTGCAATTACAGCTGGCACCCTCTAGGTCTCGGATACTGTCAGTTACAGAGGTGTGATGAGCACTCTGTGCCCTTAGACCCTGCCTGGTGTACCATTCCATTCATGCCTGTGCCTCCATGACAGTCTGGAATATATGTGTGTGGTTGAAATAGGGGTTGCACATCTGCCAGGTGCATGATGTTCAGCAGTGCCCCTACGAGCACCCCTGCACATCTGCCTATGTGATACCCCGCCAAACATCTGGCTATGGCTGTTGTTTCCTGACACACATGCCATAGATACCACACTGGCCTGGCCCATGCCAATGGTAGGCTGTCCCTCAGCTAGGGCCAATGGTGATGAGGTGTGTAGAGGCAGTGTGACTGTATGCGTGGATGGTGTGGATACATGTGGTTTGTCAATTGGTGGCCCAGCTGCAGCCCCTGACAACCTTTCCTGTACCTCAACACACCTATCTTCATGGTCACAGTCTGTATCAGTGACATCAGATTCCCTGCGGGGGGACCCAGCCCCACCTCGCCACCTGTGAGGGGAAAACAGGGAACAGACTGTAAGACCTGCACAACACTGCTAAACAGTAAATACACACACACACACACACACACACACACACACACACACACACACACACACACACGTGTGTGTGTGCAGACATGGCCACACACACAAACATACACACATGCAGTCGAAATACATGGCAACCCATACACTACACCAGACAACACCCACAGACAGCTCCCACAACCCCATAACACACACAACAGCAGGTGATGGTGCAGTACAGTATCACACACATACCTGTGAATACATGTCAGCATGCAGGACATGTGGGGCTGAACAGCCTGCAGTGCAACTGTAGTCAATCCCCATTACCAACATTATACATGGCTGTGATGCATGGCTTCTGTCTGTAGGTGATGGCCCTCCCCCTGGAACCCATTGCACCCATGTCCACAGCATTGCTGTGCATTCGGTCAGCACCTTAGCATGTACTGTGCACCATACCTCATGGGTGTGCACACCATTGCAGAATGTGTCTGTGTGTGTCAGGTGTGTTTCATTTGCTGCTCACAGCCTCTGTGGGCTCCTGGATCATGTATGGACACATGTGTTTAGTGGCTGCTTGATGTGTATTCACATAAGTCATCATCAGTGGTGCATGTAGGAGTGATAGATTACCATTAGACAAACCACACAGACAATGTACTGTATCTATGGTGAATGTAGAGACCATTATTGACCATGATTGGGCCCTGGCTGATGTTGCCTGTGGTACACAGAGGTTCATAGGTGAGTACTGTTCTATTGGTCCTGGGGCCTACATATACCTAGTCACAGGGGTTCCCTGCCATGCACCACCCACTAATGTTATTCCCCTGTGTCCCTGTCAGCCTGTGGCACATACATGCTACCCAGGGTGTATCCCCCATTCCCCACCCAATTGGCAAGTGTTCCTGTCAAGAGGGCCAATGAGTAGCATTGCCTGACATGTATGGGTAGTCCGTTTCAGAATGTGGTGATTCCCCAGGACAGGGCCCTATCCCTCCAGTATGTTTCGTGTAATGTGTTGATAAGGTTTAGGACCCTGGACCGTGTGTTAGCAGAGGGAGTGGGATGTCATTATATGTAGCATGTTCAACTGCTCTGTGTATGACATAGCTGTGTATGCTGGGCAGATGTCAACTGTGCCTGGGCAATGTGCACTGGAGTGTAGCCACATTTGTCTGAGATGGACTATTTATTGCATGTTTTTGAGGCTGGTAATCCCATTAGTGAGGTGTGTGCTGCGTCAGTGCACATGTACAGCATGCATTATGGGTAGGTGTGTTAGATGTGTACATGGCCTACACCTTAGCTATGACATGCACAGTGAATTGCCAAGCATAATATTAAACCACACTCACCGACATCCAGCCGCTGCCTTGCTGGTATCCCAGAGGTACCTACAATGATATGGGATAGAGTTGATGTCAGTGACCACAGCTGTGGCATTGCTACAGGGTGGCTGCAATATTACAGTTCAACAACAGCTGAAGGCCACAGTACTACAGTTTATGCATTACTGCTTATTGGTACTACACAGCAACATACCCCACATCTCACACATGCATGGTCTACCTGTACAGATGCATACAATACAGTAGTCTACTGATATGCCCTGGAACCTTACCTGCATGCTCAATGTGTGGTGTGTGAGAAGCACCCACCTCCATGACCGTATAGGTCTGGAGCTCTTGCAGGCAGGCAGGTGCTACCAGGCTGATGAGCAGCTCCTCCACTCTGGTGAGGGGGGGATGGATGGTATGGCCCCCACTGTGGCGAGGTGGTCACCCCGCATGGCAGCAGCACAATGACGTACTTGCTGGAGCAGGTCACTACAGTGGTGGCAGACCTGCTCATAGGTTCGGCTGTGCAACCCCACCTCATTCACCCTGCAGACCACATCAGTCCATATGGCTGTTCTCCCCTGCTGGTCCATGCTTGTCCATGAGAAGAGCAGATTATAGTTGTGGATCATGCTGTTGATTATGATCTCCTCCTCAGCGGCACTGTATGCAGGGTTTCTAAGATGTGCCATACTCCCTGAAAGACATAATGATGGAAATATGTCTGAGCAACTCATATGTCAAGTGTACCATAATACAATACACATATCAGTCTCCCTCCACCATATCAGCTCCAACATAATGTTCACACTACTCTACTGGTATGTGTCCGGTATGTGTACCATTGGGCCATATATTGTATTGTACAACACCGTCAGCTATGTGGTTATAGACATGCTCCCTGTGGGGACACTAGAGTTGCAGGGCTGTTGCAGGGTATTTCACCTGCATGCCATTGTCACTGTCACTATGTTTCCACATAGGCATGTGGTAGGCCTGTTATGTGACTGCCACACATCTGCCATTCTGTAGTACTGGGGATATCTTTGCATGCTGTTGGACATGTTCTGGGATTGTGTGGACTATTACAGCCCACATATGTTCCATGACAGTTACACACCAGTATGTGTAGGGGTTATTTGCCAGCAGGAACACCACGCCAACCTAATGTGCACATGTTACCAGTCCACATCAAATCCATGGTCCACCATGGATCCTCATTTTCTACTATTCCATCACTACCTTCATGTGGAACCACCTCAGAGGATGGTGTGTCCCCCATGGAGCACACACAGACGTGTCTGTCACCCAGGTAGGTCACAGGTATTGGGCATAGGGAGGTCCACAGTAACATGGGGTATGTGCTACATCACCTGGAGGCATGTAGTACACATACACACAGTTCGACATGCATGTCCCTCCTGCCCAGCACACAGCCCAGGCACCTTTATGTCCATGTAGATGCTGAAATGACTGTCCATGGGTGGCCACCATGTTCCCTTTGTTCCCATGTGGGGGCTCAATGGCCTCCACATTCCAAATGTAACTACCCATCCAGTGTTTAACCACCACATGTGCCATATACCAGCCCTGTATGCTTTCTTGTTTGTCCCCCAATCAGAACTACATACCAATATGTGCCTAATACCCTTCACCAACATATATACCCCACCATCCCATACAATTACAATGTGTTCCCAACATGGGTTACACACCTCACTCCACACTCCATCTTGCAGCCATGAACTGGTGTGTAGGTATGTTGTGTATTGATGTGTGATGTTCTCTCACACATGTCATGGCAGGGAAAATGCATTGCCATGTATATATATATTTTTATATCTACACACACACACACACACACACACACACATATATATATATATATATGTGTGTGTGTGTGTGTGTGTGTGTGTGTGTATCTAGATATATAGCTATATATATCTATATATATAGATCTCTCTCTCTCTCTCTCTCTCTCTATATATATATATATATATATATATATATGTCAACATACACACACACATATATCTGTCTGTATACACACACACACACACACACACACACACACACACACACACACACACACACACACACACACACAAACACACATATATATATACATATGTGCATATATGTGTAGATATTTTGTGTTGTTTATATACCTATATAAATGTATAACTGTCTGAGGTTCTGTACACATACACAGCTGTGAATATGTATTACACATATATGTATCTGTATGTGGGGTGCATACGAACATCTGGACCACACTCATGTACCCTCTTTACTTCACAGCTGAACTGTTCTGCCTTGCTGCAACACAGACAGGTGTCACATGTGAACACAGACTAACATTATGGGGGTATATATGGTGACAAACTTTAGATAAGCATATTATACTGCTATGGCAATGTGGGCATGCTATGCTACACTCTAACATGATTGTCCTGCAGGTGGTGTGGTCTCTCACCCATGTATCTATCATGGCGGTATTAATACCCCCACCAGCCATTGGCCACAGTAATTTACAGAACACAGATATCATGGATCACATCTTTGCCATTCACTGCTGATCTGCACATTTGACAGGTATGTCCCACTGCCCAAAGGGACTAATACTACTGTCCAGTGCAGTTGTTGAGTACAACATCATTACAGGAACATGTACTGATGGCACATATACATCCTTTCACAGTATACATCCTATTAATCTATGCCATATACTACATGCCAGTAAATGCATATCTGTTTCACAAACCTATTATGTTGTTTCCACTGTAACACAACCCTGAGTTTTGTGAACCTTCTTGACATTTTTTTTTCTTCTCTCTCTTCTCTCTCTCTCCCTCTCTCTCTCGTTCTCTCTTTCCAGATTGCACATGATTAGGTGGTGGCCTCTGCACCAGTCAGTGTCCACCAGTTGCTAATTGCATGCAGCTTGCTGTGTAGTACTTCAGATAACCACTGTCATGGCAACCCTGTACTATAAATTGCTGCCTTCTGTGGGCATTGTCCCTTCACCTTTACAGTATGGATGACATCCTTCCTGTGTGTGGACATCAGTGTTACAGACAGCAGGTAGCAATACCTCTTACAGCAGAACCTGCAGACACAGGCCATATCCACATTTGGGTAAGGTTCCAGACCTACAGACAGTGTGAGTAGTGCTGTGTTCAATGTATCTTGCTGTTCTTACAGGGTTTCTGTGTACATGGTACTATTTCATGGAATGTTTTCTGTCTGCATAGCTCTCAACTGTGGGTCTATCCGTATGATACCAAGGTGATTGGCTGTTAGGTTTTGTCTGTGCACCACAAAGGTATTGTCCCACATATATCTGTGGCATTCTGTCTGTTGAGTGCTATCAGTACATGGCTACATCCATCCATATTTCAATGTTGTATCCCTGTATAAGGGTATGCTGCAATAAATCCTGTAAGACCAGCAATTTCCAGGGTGTGTAACAGCAATAATGCAAATATGGCCCTATGTTCCTGCCTCTGTTCTTCACATTTATGCCACTCTTTGTGATACAGGAAGGGTTGTTAGGTAATGGCCTATCATTATTTGCCGCTAGCATTACTGCTATCATCCCAGTCATGTCATGGACTCCCACACCAACCATTGGGCCATGTCCATATATATGGGGGCAACAGCTGGTGAACACATTTGTGCCCTTGTACATTCCTGAGGTAAGTGTGTGGTACACAGTGTTCCTTGCCATTGTACAGCCTTTTATGGGGGGGGGGGTTCTATGCCATTAACTTATGCTATGGCACCTTTCCAGTGATATAACTGTTAAGACGAGGGTCATTCAGTGCGATAGTCAGGTGTTAGGTTAAGCAATGATATGTACAGGATACTGTGACATTAACACAAGTGCTACCTTTCCCCCTATGGCTTGACTACAGGGTGTAAGTGGAGTCTGCTGAACTACATCTGTAAGTGTTGATTGTTACGTATCCTGAAGGCAAATCCTGTTCCTACTGTTGTGCTAATTGAAGGCCTTGGCCTAGACAGCATAGTATGGTATATATATAGATATATATATATATATATATATATATATATATATATATATATATATATATATACACATTGCTTGCATCTACTGTTTTGTGTGGGCCGTGCATTCATGACTGATTACATATTTCAAACCTTATGTGGTGTCAGTACTGGCATACATTATTGTATAGTACAGGAATACAGGTTATCTATGTATGCATACCTGTGTGTCTTGTCATGTCCTTCGATTTGTGGGTGGGTATATGTTTAATGTCAGTATTCTCATTTCTGGGAATGGTTGCCACACTACACATTTCACAGGTGCCAGTTGAGGGGCTTGTGGCTGAGGGATATACTTTGCACCCAGTACTTCCACACTACTTCGACATATGTATGGCTACTGATATCTTTAGTGTGTGTATATGTGTATGTAACTATATATATCTCATATGGCTATATATATATATATATATATATATATATATATATATATATATATGTATAAAATAAACACCGTGCACTAGAAGAATCTTAATTATATAAATTCAGACTTCTTTTAGGCGTAGTAATAAATACTGAGCTAGTAGAAAGGAAATAAAAACTCAGACACTGATGTTTTTTTGTTTACATGTGACTCTAGTTACATATAATGTAAGTATTGTTGAATATAGGTTATTCTGATGAAGCTCTTCCACCTGAATAAGAGCGAAAGCTTAATCATCTATTCAGTGTCTGAGTTTTTATTTCCTTTCTACTAGCTCAGTATTTATTACTACGCCTAAAAGAAGTCTGAATTTATATATATATATATATATATATATATATATATATATATATATATATACATAGATATACATACATATGAACATATGTATGTATCTATATACAAGTGCTGTTTTATGATTATTTGTGAGTCATACATTAATATATATATATATATATATATATATATATATATATATATATATATATATATATATATATATATATATATATATATATATCTACATATAGCTGTCTACATTTACAGATATATCTGTCCATATGTCCATGCATGTTCGGCTCATATTTTAGCCTGTTCCTCATTCACTTGGCAATTCTCATGGATGATCGCAGCATTGAAGTCAGTAACTAGTGGCAACACTTTTGTGTTTCAGACTTCATCTCCTTCTACATATGTGTTCTAATACATATAACTGTGTATCTAGCAACAATATGAGCGTAACAGGGCATTAGTTGACATATATCCCTATTTGTACCCACAGTGTAGCATACTTTGTCCAGACTTCTTGCATTAATGGGATCTACATATCTACATCACTATATACAGATATATCTGTATATGTATGCATACATGTATATATTTATATATTGCTGTCTATATATATCTAACAACATATGGGTGTATGGGTGTCTGCATATGTATATATCTATATGTGGGTATGTATATGTATTCTGTCTCTGTATGTATACATTTGTACTATGGAGAAGGAGAGGTATATCTCCATGTAGCTATGGGTAGATATACACACACATTCCTCTACATATATATATCTACATCTGGTTATTCCGTTCTTTGCCATGTAGATAAGACTTTGCTGCAGTGGGACTTGTAGCGGATGTGGCTGCTCGTTGGGTGACGCCTCTGCTCAATGAACACTTTTGCTCACATCCCTGGGGCTGTCCGTATAGACCCACATCAGCCAACACCTGCACACCTAGACCCATAACTAGCTATCCATAGTTCCCCCACTCGCACCTTCTCTACAGCACCCATCCTTACTCTGGGTGCAGGTCGGGTCTGAACACACCACTACACACTGCCCACTCTCAACTTCACGGGATCCATGTCGTACATTGTCTCAACCCATGGGTCATCAGGCTTTCCCACCCTTGTATTCTGGGTATGTGCACACCCCAGCCAGAATGGTCGTTGCATTGGCTTCCTTTGGTTATATGTCAATTTTTAGGGCATCCCGCAAGGGACGCTCCTGTCTGTGTTCCAAGATTAGATTTCACGGGTGCACTCTGTATCCCCTCAGTTGTATCCTGCCTGTGGTCTGGGGAGCAGTGGACTGTTTACATTGTTTGTGAGTTTGTGTGTATGTTTCCTCTGTCCGGCTGGGGGGGAGGTCATGCTACGTGTTACATGTTTCTTGCTTGGGCCCCTCACTTCCATTGTCATAGTCTGTGAACATATGTCATTCTTGTGTGCTGTTTCCTATCATAGCTGTATATCTGTGTATATCTATGCACACACACACACACACACACACACACACACACACACACACACATATATATATATATATATATATATATATATATATATATATATATATATATATATATATATATATATATAAATCCATGTGGGTATATGGGATGTATGGCCTTAATCTCACTTATCTATTGCTATGATGGCTTAGTGGTTAACTACTGTGACTATAGTGTACAGGGTCCTGGGTTTGAGCCTTGCTGAGGCAGTTTATTTTGTTGCTGGGCGGAACTTGGCCCGTTGGATCCAGAGTGATTAAGGCACTTTACAGCAGATGTAAGCAGCTTTGCTTGGGTTTGCGTGACGGTAAGCACTGCTGACCTCCGGTTACAGTTTCTTACACTCATTAGCTTCTACTTTGCTTACTCTGTGTAAGCAATGCTTACCCCCGTGCAAGCGCACTTGGACACACTTACCACTGCTTATTTGTGCTTAAACCTGCGTACATGTGCCTTATTCATTATGACACTAACAGTTCACATGTGCATTTCATGCAGTACTCCAGTTCACATTTAATTGTTATTCTATAGGTTATATGGCAAAACGATGTAAAATTATGTTCACATACAGATTTCCTGTGGAAAATGATTTGTGCTGCAGTGAGACTCGATCCGGGAATGCCTCTTCATTAGGCAGATGCTCTAACCACTCAACTATTGCTGTGCTGCTTCATTTGCATATATATTCCTTGTTATCATCTTCAGCCTTTTCAGATGTTTTAACCATAGCTAGGTGATGGGCAAACCAGCGCACCTATGGTTAGCTGTACTCGGAGTTTTAAAAAATAAAAGGGTTTCTTCATTTTATTTGAATGTAGTGTTGCTGTTGAACACATGGAGACTGTTGGTGGGGATATGCGGACACTTATGAGCGGTCTCGCTCATTTATTTACACATTCTTCTGTTCTACTTTGCAGGGGCATGTTTATTCTGAGAGCTCTGCCCGCAGACACACCCCCTGCACTTGTCCACGCTCCATGTAGCATTAGGAGTTCAGGCAGCGCGCCTTCATTAATATGCATGGTGCGCTGCCGTCCTCTTCTTAAACTGCCACTTCCTTGCAGGACTAGATTAGTCCTGCACGGAAGTTTAGGAAATCCGGGGGTTAGTGTCTTCAAACCCAAGCAAATCACAGTGACAACACAAAGATGTGTATTCTGTTGTCATATATGTGATGGCCTGCAATGTAAATGGCCAGAGTATTTTATGTACTAATTTATCAAAACTCTTTGACATAATTAGACATACACATCTTCTCAGCACATCCTTTACCTGTTTCTGCATGACAAATTGAAGTCACTACAAAATTACCTTGGTGAATTTACTCAACATATGATGCAAAGCGACTCAAACAAACAAGGGACTGCGGATTTTTAACTCTAAAGACCATCTAACCCTACTAGTCTGTCCATACACCCACTCTTTTAACAAGCCACAGATGCCTCTCTCGAGCAATTTTGTTGTTGTTCCCAGTTCTCTAGTAAAATATGCCATGTCTCTACTCCATCTGGTACTGAATTTTGTCATTGTTTTCAACCATGCTAGCGGCTTAGGAAGGCTGTTCTACTCATCCACTGCTTATGTAAAATAATACATTTTATGTGTCTTTCTCAGAGTCATTTATCTTCTTGTTTCTTCACAATGTGCGTTTTTGCTCTCATATATCTCTTTTTTATTTAAATATGGTACCACTTAGAATACAGGGATTCTTTTATGGTACTTCAAATGTTTCTCTTCAAGTGAGTTCTCTACTTTCTTTCTTTCTTTTTTCAGTGGTGTGCTAAGCCCTAGTACACTTTGTTTATATGGTTTGTTGTGAGCCATGCTTTGTTTTATTGCTTTAATCTGAATTGTCACTGTCCTGTTTCCTTTCCATGATGAGGTCACCAGAACTGCAAAAAGTATACAGATGAGGTCTTACCAGCTGACTAATTAAAGGAATAACTTCCTGCTTCCTTCGGGCGATGTTTCTTCCCATATATCCCAGAACTTTACCTGCCTTTCTTGCTACTTCCTCTCATTGCCTGCTGACATTTAAGCTATCTAGCACAACTACAAGGTCCCTTTTGCTGATCCCTCAACAGTGAATTACTTTCCTGGGGTTTTTCTTCCAAGATCCAGCTTTCCACTAGGATTTTTGATGGCAGCTGTGTGATTTGAGGACATACTGGGGAGACCATTGAAGATAATTGAATTATTGAGCTATATACAAACATTAACTCCCATTTTTTAATTTTATACATTATTATTCAGTGTTTGAAATTCAATTTTTAGATAGCACCCTGAGAAAGAATAAGACAAAACGTTTTAGTTCCATAATTTTTAGAAAGCTTACCTTCTCAGACTCATACCCTCACTAGTCTAGTAACCGTCCATACAGAGACTGGCATGGATGACCTCAGATTTCCAGACATTTTTATTTAAGAGTGAGCATCTTTTGAAAATGTTTTCTGACTAATTGTATTAGGTATTAGGAATCAGAGTATCTGGGGATGGGGAACTAAGTGTATTCCAATAGTTGGGAAAAGAAAGAATTACAGTTCAGATAAGTGGGAGTGATGTTAACTTTGAGAGGGTGATGGTACTTAGATATAGCAAGGATTCCAAAGAAAATCATTAATATCATGAACAACAATAGGAGATTATTTCTTCATTTTCCTGAGGTTTCAGAAATTATGGGGAGTAGACCTACTATTTTAATAAAGAGGGGCAATATCTTGAGAAATTTGAAAGGAACAATAAAGGGAAGGACATTCCTAGTGGGAAAAAGAGTGTTACCTTTATTTAAATGTGGGTCCTATAATTTATGTAAGTACATCCTCAAAGGGAATATCATAGAATTATAGTATGAGAATGTACTATTATTAACAGCACTAAGTACTTTAATTTTGGTACCAAAAGTCTGATTTACTTGGCTAGCTGTAAGAAATTTACATCTTTCTACACAGGCAAAACTGAGAGGACTTTAGGAAGGAGAATATATTTGCACATATATTAACATAAACAGTAAGAGAGATACCAGTTCACTTTATAAACTTTTATTAAAATGTAACACAGATCTTTTTTTTCTGTTTTGTGATCTAGAAGGTGAATATGTTAACCTAAGGGATGGACTCTGGGAAACAAGAATAAAATATAGGGAACTTATCTGGCAGTGACCCCTGGTCTTGAATGTAGTGTTTCAATCAGCTGCAGCAGGGCACCATCTTTAATGCTATCAATTTATGATATTTGATCATATGTTAACTTATTTAAATATGCTTACTTATTTTATTTGGACTTTTTATTAACATTTAGCTATATTATTAGTGTATATTTTACTTTTCATTTTTCAAGTTTTATTTCAAATGTTATTCAGTTATCGTGTGGTTTACTAAATCATGTGATCATGAGATTAGTATTTTAGGTGTGATGCTTGATGTTAACAGTTCTGATGAAATCTTAATAGCTGGACAAAAGCACTTAAAAAAACACAGATTTTGAACCTGGTGTGTGGTCTGTTTGAGCATGACATTATCTTTAGCACATTCCAATTGCTCTTAAACAAATCAATATACCCTATTGCTACAACACTTCTCAGGCCATGTTCTGGCATTAGAAATGCATCTATTGGCAAGCTCTGTAATTCATCCTGAGTCATTCTGTACCTGTAGGTAGTACTCTCATCTAACCCAGTATCACTAAGTGTTCTGATGTATAGCAAAATGGCAAAACCTAAATGCAATAAAGCCAGTATTGTCATCTTTGCTAAACAATTCCTACCTGCAACTTACATTAGAGCCAGCACCCCACTCCAGACTGACACAGTAGTCAAGGATCTCAGCACCTTAGTCCACAATTCCATCAAGGAGTCCTTCTATCTAAGCCATTTTTTACCTAAAGGCATCTCATTCAGGTCAAACGAAGATATTAACCCCTGTACTCTGCCGTTATAACACCAGTTATAAAGTATAATGCCTCCTTTACTATGTATCCATCCAGACACATTTCACAGCTTGAAAGGTCCCATTGGTTCCTAACTAAAAAATATTATTGGTTTAGAGTCATGTAGCTCTTCTGTCATACTCTTGTCTCCTATAGGCTCCTACGTGGAGATCTATGTCTCACATTCCATGCCATTAAGAACACAAACCTACTTAATTCCTTACCCATCTAGGATAAACTACTCCACTATCACTCAAACTAAGGTTAAAGTCTCTGCAGAGACTTAAACAAAACTTTCTATTTTTACCCCATCCTTGGAACAATAGATTGTCTTTACATACAAAACAAAGTGACATCCTCATATCCTTCAAGATCAGTCTTGACAATGGGATGGACATCTACAATTTCATTTTTGGCCTGATGGGCTTTGCCTTTCTGGAAACAGAAGGTACCTCATAATGGTGGGTACTGTCAAGGTGTATATGTTTTTTGCTAGTTTATTCTAAAATGTTCTGAAAGCTGGTTGCTTTCTGCATTTCACCCATCCTTTCTTCTACAGTCTTGCCTTTCAAATGCTTTAGTATATTATTTTATTTATGAAAGTTTTGCCTTGAGATGAAACTTCTGACACCTGTAATGTATTAGATTTATTTCCTACTTGCCATTGCTTAGTTTACTTTTATCACATATGACAACTGAAACTATTATTATATGATTTTCTGTGAAGACGTTGGTAATACTTGTTCGAGTACCAAGAGTATGGGGGGGGGGGTAAAATGGCTCTGGCTGATGTCATGCATGGAGACTGGAGGCTAAGGTTAGGCCAGAGGGAGACAAATCTACATTACTCTCAGGATGTCACCATGCTGGAATGGCCCTACTTCCTTTCCAGATGAAGGAGGTATAGCATAAATGCATGCCAAAAACTGGAATTGTGCTGTTCCCCTACTTACTGCCAAGGAAGAGCTCTCATCTGTGATGTTTGCCAGAATGGTTTGACTAGTAGCCTGGCAACCAGAGGCCCATGTGACAAAGCGATGATATAGTTATGACTGGCTAGATCACCATCTTTAGGAGAAAGGTGATTTTTTTTTCACAGTAGCAACCGCAGCTGGAGACTAGGAGCAAGCTGTAGGCAGATAAATCGAAATGAAAGCCCATTCCCATGTAATAGCATAATGTTTTGGCTCTTAGGAAACTGGTAGGGTACTCATGCCTTTCAGGTGTTATCTTAAACCGTGTAGTAAGTATTAAAATTTGGAGTACTTCCCTTGCCTAAATCTGTCTTTGTGGAACAAAATACATAATAATTTCAGATGTTTCTGGTATCTGGAAGATAGAATGCTTACTTAATTTGAAATATGCATCTGACTAAGCAGAAATAAAACCACTGTAAAAAAAAAAAAAGAAAGAAAGAAATTTGAAAAGGCTTTGGCATATGAATGCTTAAAAAGTAAATGTAATCCATGAGGATTTCACTAGGTAAATAAATATGAAATACTGGAATTTGCATTTGCTGACTCATTTCAAACTTATTTAAGTTAAGTTCTTTAATTTACCATTAACTGCTTTCAAGGCATGGGTCATTGAGAAACAAAGATTCTTTTAAAACTGCAACTATATTTCCTGGCATCTATCCAATTATCTAGATTACGCTAGATACACAGAGAAAAGTAGGTGTTGCACAACGGAAAATGAATAATAAAACTATTCCTTTTAATGGCCTTATTAACAGGTACAGATGATTCAGACTTATCTAATGTAGATGGCGTTTGTCTCCATTGCATATTTCTTGACACCCTTTCTCTCTCGTAGTGCTTAATCTTCCTACTCAGTTCTCAGCTTGGGTGCCTCATATGTGCAGTCCTCATGCTGTTCCTATATCTATATTAGTTTCTGTCACGGTCTATGTTTTTTTCCACATTGCAAACACATGCCAAAAGATGATATCCATAATACTCCAAATTATCAGTGTGTGTGTGTGTGTGTGTGTTTGTGTGTGTGTGTGTGTGTGTGTGTGTGTGTGTGTGTGTGTGTGTGTGTGTGTGTGTGTGTGTGTGTGTGTGTGTGTGTGTGTGTGTACTGTGTGCGTATGTACAGCTTGGGATGGACTGGCATCCTATTCAGAAGTTGATCACTGAATGAATATTCTTCTAGAAAAGCAACGTAAGTATTTCATTCGTAGTATTTTTAGCAGTTTTCTTCTAATACATCTGTAATATATACTATAAGGGTTTAAAGATTTTAAAGTCATCAGTCCATCAATATAGATTTTATCTGTTAATAATTGCAAGTCTCTTGTAAATCTCGTCTGGGCTTATTTAAAGGACTTCACCTCACCTAATGTGTATGAACAAATCTAATGGCTATATTCTAATATCAGTTTTATTAATGCAGTATATAGCTATAATAATGGCTTAGGATTCTTTGTAGCTATAGATTTAATTAGAGGACCCTAGAGATGACTTTTTTACAGTAGTGGCATTTACTCTAAAGCTTAGATCATTACGCATTATTACAGATAACTCCTTGATTTTATTAATGTCAGTTAATGCATTACCATTTAAAGGGACACTGGCTTCTTGAGGGTAACTTCTCATATTTCTACACTATATTTGTTTGAAGGTAGAAAGAGACAATATGTCTATGTAGTCTGCCCTTTTAACTGCCTTCACATTCTACCTCCACTCCATCCCTATCTCTCCCTTACCCTTTTCCACCTGTCCCATTTCTTCTTGTAATACCTCTATAGTGTTGCCCTATGCCACCCATTCTAGTAGTCCATTCCATGGCTCTACAGCCCTCTCTACCATGGACCTGATAAACAAAGACATAGGAAATCCTCAAACACTGGCCCCATCCCAGTTCGGTTTGATCAAGGACAGGTCATGCCTACTACATTTGGTGGACTTTTTTGAGAAGGTTACTAGATCCATGGATGAGGGCAAAATGGTACATACTGCCTACCTTGACCTGGCAAAGGCATTTAATACAATACCTCACTAGATATTATAACAAACTCACAAATTTAAGCATAAATCACTATGTCACTTGATGGATAGTCAAATGGTTTGCAAATAGGACACATAAAGTTAAGGTTGGGAACACTACCTCCATCAAGAGGCCTGTTATAAGTGGTGCCCCAGAGGACTCGGTACTGGTACCGCTCCTGTTTGGAATATACTTCTCTGAAGTCAAGAAAAATGTAGAGGGCCTTTGGCTGACAAAATTTGTTGAAGACCGCCAGCTGGGTACAATCATTGAATCCTGCAAAGATGTAGATATCCTCTAGAAGGTTCTGACACAGGCAAATAACTGGTGCCAGAGCCATGGCCTAAAACTCAGTGCAAAAAAAAACATAATTATTCCCTTTGGGAAAACAACTCCTGTAAATGACAACCTTGATAACACTCCCTTAAGAGTAGGCCCAATGGTAAGGGACTTGAAAATTCAGGTTGGCAGTAACCTGAACTTTGATCACCATGTGTTCATGGTAATAAGAAAATCCTTCTATGTGGCACAACTTATAAGTAAGAGCATGGCGTCCAGATCAAAGGACATCACAGTCCTACTGTACTCAGCCTTCATTAGACCAATAATCGAGTACAGTGCACCCTTTGACATGTACCTGACCAGGCATTCACAACAGCTCGAGTGGCCACAGATGTTCCTCACTAAAAGAATACAGAGAGTAAATAATATGCCCTAAGTGGACTGCCTCAAAGCCCTGTTCCTGCACTCTGTCTCCTACAGACCACTGAAGGGTGATCTATGCCTAGCTTAAAGGCATTCTCTGATCCAACCTGATCACTTTACTACACATTCACAAAACAAAAAGCACTAGAATTACCTGATCTAAGGCTCTAAACCTCATCTGTGATATAAACAAAACATGTTGGAGGGACAGGTATGTGTCTCCGAGATTACCCCTTCCCTGGAACTGATTCCTCATTCATGTGAAACAGAGCCTGTTCAAACACAGTTTGGACCAATGGATTGGGAAATCACAAATTCACCCCTGGCCTGTTACCTGTGGCTGTTATGGACAGGAGCAGTTTATCATGCCCTAAGGCACAAGCATATACCAATGCCATTCTAGCCTGTGGGCATTGATAATTGCAAACATTGGGGCTTGAATGGCTAGGCTAAAAAGGCTCTAGGGCCATTAGCCTAGTTGCTACCTTTGACCACTTATGACCTTCTATGAAAACGTACATTAGGAGTTCCAAGCAGTTGTTAGTGCGATTCCGCCTTCCCTGTCTCCCCTTCCTGTTCAGTATGACCCCATTCATTCACATTTCCTTGGCATGATCTTGTGCATCAGTATTATGCCCCCATCTCTCCTAGTTTCAAATGAGAAGAGCTACAGTCCCATAACCTCTGGGCATACTCCTTCCCTTCTATTTACTCAGGATTCCTTTCAATACACTAATATCCCACTTCTTATAAGGCCACCAGAACTGCAAGCAGTATTTAAGGTGTGGTATGACCAAGACTTTGTAGACTGGAACCATTATCTTTTTAATTCTAGAATCTATCCCTGAGGCTATACCTCAGAATTCTGTTTGTTGTTGCTACCACTGCCTTCTTGCTCTGCTCCCACTGGTCTAGTCCAGTGGGCTCCCTATTGAAATGTCAGCCTCCAAATGCCGAGTGCTGACATGCTAAAAAAAAAGAATGAAAATGCAGGAGAAGAGCGAATGTCAAACATTGCTCTTTTCCTTTAAACTTATTTTTTTGTGGGAGGGGTAAGCCACCCATATCCCCCAAATGTATACATACTAACTCCAACATTGCCATACCACATATAAAAGGGAATATGCAGAGAAATGGCCATCCTGGGTTTAGTATATGGAAGTCCATTTTTTTAGCCATTCAGTCTCTATGTTTGGGACTCACACTAGTGGGTCCTGACATTTTAAATGTTTACCATCAAGTGTGATCAGCACCCCATGTTCTTCCTGCTCTGTAGCTGTCATTTCCACTCCTCCCAGCTTATACTTCACAAGTGGGTTGTTGTGGTCTAAAAGCAGTATTTTGCATTTGTTTCACTGAGCATTAAGTGCCACTTTCTGCCCACTTGTTTAGCCTTTCCAGATTCTTCAATAGACTTTTCTCCCACTCCATCTGTTGCACCTATCTTTGTGCCTCAGAAAATAGTTTGATCCTGGTCTCTATTCCCGCTATCATTTCTGACAAATGCGCTGAAGAGTACCAAACCCAAGAGAGATCCCGTTGGTGCTCTGCTGATCACTTCCCTAATTCCTCACAGCATAGCTAGAATGGGGCAAAGGGGGCAGTTGCCCGAGGTGCAGTGTTAGGGGATGTGACCACTCTTCTGTACATACTGACATTTTGAAATAAATGCTGGTATTGCATTTACAGCCAAACTGAGCACTGTAGCTCTCAATCTGTGGTATAAACCATAGCAACTACTTGTTACAAACAGCTGGGGTGTTTTTTGAGAAGGTGCCAGATGAGAGGATGGCATTGGGTACAATAATAGCTTTCTACACCCATACTATCCTTCTCACTGCAACTTTCCATATCCTACAACTGACCCATGCAGCTATCCTCTTCCTCAGTCTTAGCTTTACCCACAACCTGTCCAGTTTCTCTATCAGGCTCCTGTATGTAACAAAGTCAAATGTCTTTATGAAGTCAAGGCAGCATCTACTGAAACTCCCCTGCTGTATTTTCCTGTTACTTGGCCATATAACTGGATTAGGTTTGATCGAAAGTTCCTTCTGACTACAAACCCATGTTCCTGTCCTGAAGATTGCGGTCCTCTAGAAATGCAGTCAGCCTTTCCCCTCAGGATTCCCTCAATGGCTTTTCCTGTCAGTGCTGTTAAGCTAATATGCCTGTAGCTTCTCACGTTTCTTTCTGCCCCCCCCCCATGTGTACAAGGGTACCAACATTTCTGTCCTCGTGTCCTGCTTCTGTAGTTTTCTCCCAGTCTTTTCTAATCTTCCTCCTACAGTTATTCAGCTGGTCCTTCTTGATCCCTTCTGCTGACTCCATTTCAAGCCAAGCCTTTGCTGCCCTTACCATCACTGATGGCTTTTTGTTAGCATTCTTGTACTCCACCTCATCACCCCCCACCTACCCCATCCAGCTCATGTAGGCCCTGTCCTTTTCCATAATTGCTACTCTCACACTCCTCCGTAGCCACATTGTCCCTTTTCTCTATTTTGCCTTTTTCATTTTCATACCAGTGTCCATTGTCTGAGTACTGCCATCCCTGACCAAGTGTCATAGTTTACTTCATCAGCTGGCATGCTGCAGCCTCCTTCAATTAAATATTTTTTTCTTATCTTAAATAAACAATGTTTACCTTTATATATTTTTAAAGAAAATTCATGTATGTGAAGCTGGCACACATGCATGTGGTGAACACAGTTACTTCATCTAAGATATTAGGGCTATTTTTGCAAAGACAGACTATGAGAATATATCTTGTACAATCTCAAAGAAAGAAAGCAAAAGGTGGACATGATGCCAGGTTTTATACAGCTTAGGTATTTTGAAGTCTAAGATGCTACCATCCTTAAAAAAGGGGGGACAGCTCATGGAAGCGATGGGGAAGCATTATCTTAAATTAAGGGTGAGAACAATGTCTCTAAAATATGATTAAAGTCAAAAGCAGTAATAAATTCAGGTATGTCTGTTGTAATCACAAGATAATTCTTATGGAGTGTGGGATACAACTAAAGAAACAAGCTGTTGGTTAAGAAAAATATGCATTTTTTTCACTAAGTAGGGAAATGCAGATGAAGTGGGTTAATAAGTAATTATATACCTTCAGAGTCTGTTTTTCATGTTTGAAGACTTTAGATTACCAAGAAGTTCTCATCTGGTATACTTATAGATATTTTGCTGTGGAACATATAATGGTGAAGTAGATGTAATCTGAGACTACACTTTATACCTTGCATATTTCAGATGCTACACTGTAATTTGATATATGATTTATCTGATATATGGAATCAGGCAATGCTCCTGTAAGTAAGGATTTTAAAAGCGCTTTATATTATTTGCTTGTTTGTTAGCCAGTTGATCTACCTGATCCATTATACACCATTGTTAGCCACAAAATCCAAAGGTAATGGTATAATCTCCCAAGAAAGAACCAGTAGCAACAATAATGTAATATAAGGGCATAATATTCAGACAAGAGATTATTACATACATGAATCTGAGCCAGAAGAGTGTAGTTTTTCTAACGGGTGCAAAAGTACATTAGCCATCAGTTAGTTGGGAAATGACAGGGAATACAAAGGATCATAGGATCATAGGAGGTTACTAGGCTATTGGCCCCGAGGCCCTTATAAGCCTATCCAAGAATTCAGCCCATGTTTAGACAAATCAGCACCCAATGCACCTGTCCAGCAGGGACATGGGTGGAATTCCAGGGGTATATTTTCTATTTCCCATCAGTTATCCAGGTTGCGCTTAAAAAGGGGTAAAGGGGTACTCTGCTTCATGTGGAGAGGGAGTCTCTAGGACACAAATCTGTCCCTCCAACAAGTCTTGCTGATGTCACAGACTAGGTTGAGGCCATGCGTGTGGGTTACTCGAGTGGAGCTTGACTAGTGGATATGCAGCAGTCCCATCAAGGTGGGATCTGTGATCCGCTTGTATGCCAGACAGAGGTCACCTCTGAGGAGTCTGTGTGAAACTGAATAGAGGGATAGGGCTTTTAGCCTATCTGTGTATGGTAGATGTTTGAGGTCCTGGATTCTCCTGGTGAAGAACCTCTGTGGTGTCCCCAGCTGCTACATGTGCTTTGCGAGGTACATGCCAAAAGGGGAGCTGTACTCAATAATGGGGCTTAAAAGGGAAGAATAGAGGGATGTTATGCCCTCCTTGTCCCTGGATGAGATACCCTTACTTATGAGGTGGGCCATGTAGAAGGCTTTCCATACAATGAAAGCAACATGGTGGTTAAAAGTGAGGTTGCTATCAACCTGGGTGCCCAAATCCCTCACGACTGATTGAGTGCTTTGGACATTGTTATTAATGTGATAATTTGCGGGGATGTCACTCTCCCCAAAGGGGATGATGATGCATTTTTTTGGTATTCAGCTTGAGGCCATGTTTCTGTCACCAGTCATCTGTCTGAGTGAGACCCTCTTGGAGAATATCCACATCACTAGGGGAATTGATGACAGCACCCAGCTTGCAGTCATCTGCAAACTTGATCAGCCATAGCCCACTGGTTTTGGCCTGCACCTCAGAAAAGTATATCCCAAATAACAGAGGCCCCAAGACCAAACTCTGGGGTACACTGCTTGTTATGGGGCTACTGCTTCAGGTGGCTTCCCTTATTTTCACTACATGGGTTCTATCAGTGAGCCAGTTTGTTACCCATCTGGTAACATATGGATTGATGCCTAGTTCAGAGAGTTTATCTATTATACCCGAGTGGAGAATAGTGTCAAAGGCTTTGGCCTGATCAAGGTAGGCGGTATGCACAGTCTTCCCCTTAACCATGGCTTTGGTGACTGTCTCAAAGAAGTCGACCAGATTTAGCAGACATGACCTCCCCTTGACAAAGCCAAACTGTGTGGGATCAAGTGTTTGGAGGTTGCCAATGTCCTTGTTAATGAGGTCCATAATAATCTGTTCCATGTCCTTGCAGATCAGGCTAGTTAAGCTGATGGGGCCATAATTTCCTGGATCGGTGGATGCTCCACCTTTGTGTAAAGGGATGACAATGGCTGTCCTCCACTCAGCTGGGATGAAGCCAGTACTCAGGCTTTGGTTGAATAGGGTGTCTAATGGTGCTGTAAGTTTCTGCCTGAGTTCACGTAGGATGCAGCCTGGGATGATATTGGGTCCCATGGAGGCTGTATTTTTTGCCTTTGAAAGAGTGGGGATGACCTGTTCCCTAGATATAAGGGGAAGGGGGCAGGTACTGAGGATGCCCTGATTTATTGATGGGGGGGCAGAGGGGTAAAGTTTTTGCTGAATCTGTCAGCCAGCAAGTTTGCTATATCTATGCCATTTGTATATGTGGTGTCCTTGACCACCAGTTCTGAACAGATCTGGGTGCTTCCTTTGAGGTTGCAGACATATGTGAAGAAGCCCTTATGATTGTCTCTAGTAGATGTGACCAATTTGAACTCAAAGTTTGCTTTGGAGGATTTTACTAGTGCTATTATTTGCTTTTTCAGGCTAAGGAGACATTGTTTCCAATTGGGCACCTGCTCCTTCTTGGTCTTAGACAGCAATTTTTTTTTCCTTTTGTTATAGAGTTTATTTATTGCAGACATCCACCAGACAGGTTTACTCTTCCTTGCAGAGGATGATTTAGACCTGTCGGGTATTCCTGATTCCATGCATCTATATAAATGCTTGTATAGTGCTTTGGTGTATTTTCGGATATTGGTGCCAGTTCCTACAGAGGGGGAGGGGGCTGTGAAGTTGTTTATACCATCCCTCAGGAGGCTGTAATCAGCTTTGGAGAAGTTTTTATGTCTAATCCTAGCTAGATGGGGGTTCGAGGAGATGGTGACTTTGAAAGTGACCATTTTGTGGTTGGATCTTACCAGGGAGGATGATACTATACGGATGCTGCATGTTGGTTAATACCAAGTCCAAGATATTATCACCCCTTGTGGCTGTATTGAGTAGCTGCTCCAAGGCATTTCCATTGACAAAAGTAAGGAATCGCTGGGCATTTGTGTTCTGGCATGAGTAACTGATTCTTAATGCAGGTCCGTGGCATAACTTGGTCTTGTCCAGGGATGTATCTTGATACAAGATTGCTGGGCTACAGCCTTCCCACAAACGTGGTCTTTACAGCTGATTTTCCTATTTTGGGACTACGAACTCTATGCATGCAAAGTTCCAATTTGTGATAAAAAAAAAAAAAAAAAAGTCAGCTGACTTTGCTGTGATGTCTTCAAAGCAGCACATTATTTATGAATGAGCCACCTTACAGAATAAGGCAATTATGCCTCATACCTCTCAACTGTCCAAATTTTCCCAGAATGTCCAGATTTTTGCCTCATAATTTTGGCCTATTCCCATACCTTTCAACTGTCCAGATTTTCACAGAATGTCCAGATTTCTGCCTTATATTTTTGATCTGTTCCTCATAAAATTTGTGGTTTTCTGGCAAATCACTGAAGATTGACGTCCTTAAATAATGACATATATTTGAGTTTCAGACTTCACATCCTTCAGAAAAATGCATGCAACATGAATGCTGTTATTCTAGCAACTTTATAAATTTGTAAGAACAATGTTTAAAAATCTGTCCCTATTTTGGGGCCTTTGTCCCCACATTGTTTTAAGCTTTGTCCAGATTTTTGTGCTAAGAGGTTGAGACATATGTCTATCCCATATAAAATTTGTGGTTTTCTGTCAAATCGGTGAGGATTGACTTCACTAAATAATGGCAGATATTTGAGTTTTAGACTTCATATCCTCATAAAATGCCTGGTAACAAAAAACTTTTATTCTATCAGCTTTCTAACTTTCTAAGAGCAATATTTAAGATTTCTCCCTATTTTTAGGCCTTTGTTCCCCTGTTATTTTTGGTTTTGTCCAGATTTCACAGGCAAAGAGGTTGAGAGGTATGAAGTTATTACATGTCCTTCTACTGTTTCAGGGCTGTACTGACATTTCAGTGAGGGCTGCTTGGGCTACCAGATGAAATGGCATTCAGTCTGTCCCATTGGATTAAGCTCCACTAGTTGTAAGTCTGAAGTAAAGGTAAAGAAAGTAAAAAGTAAATATGCAAGGTAAATTGACAGGGAATGACAGCACTATAGTAGATAAGAAATTATATGCACATGTACAAATTTAGAAAGAGTGGGGTAGTGGGAAGAATGCAGTATTAGAAGATGGGCAGGAGAGAAAGCATTGAGTGGTGTGTCTTTTTGAGTGGACAAGAGCATTTGGCTTGCTCCTGAAGGTAAATAGAGATATTTTCTAAAACTGGATAAGAAGGAATTTTCACTGAGGGATAAATGAAAGGATTGTTGGGGGTGGCAACTGTAGAGAAAGCATGCCTGGCAGATTGAAGTGAGGATCTAGATATGGAAGGAGTTGGGTTGTTTTGAGGCAGGTTCCATAAACTGTAAGATGACTTTTTCCTGGAAATTGCAGAAAGAGCGGCAAAGGATTCAAGGCAAATCATCTTGAAGAAATGGGTGCCAATAAGAAGGTCACAGAAAAGTAATTCAGTGTATGAAAAATTAAATATGAGATGGTGCAGGCACAAACTGAGGTTTTAGTGGATTGTGCAGGTAGTGATTGTACATGTAGGATCAAAACAGTAAATACTGTATTATAACTTGGGGATAAATGAGTACGCAAAATGAACATACAAGAAATGTATGTCCAGAATTCCCAGCATTGTTTATGTTTGTGGAGAACCATTTCATTATTTTATCAGAGGAAGTGATATTCTCATAAACATAAAAATAAAATAAAGCATGTACAACAGAAGGAAGACCATACTGGGGCCAAGTGAGGAAAACACCTATTTTGAACGTTCCATGTGCATCTGGCCCCAAGGTATTGGTCTTTTTTTTTTCCTGAAAGTATCCAGGTGATTATAGATTCTTAATGCATATACCTAACAGGCCTATTCATGAAGTTAAGGATATGACCATTTCAAAAGTAGAACCATCATGATATTCAGTAGTCCGGCATGAAGCAAGGGCCTCTAAGCTTAGCCTCATTCTGAAATCCATAGTTTTGCAGTATATTTAGCTTTAATGCTCTATTTATTTCTTAAACATTCATCAGTCCTGGGCATGCCCATAGTAAGTGAGATGTGTTCATTAATATTAGGGGGAACAACATGCCAGAGACAAGATTGCCTACACATAATATTGCTGACTGGTCAGACAGGTCCAGTAATAAGATACAGTTAATGAAATGAGTATAGCGGTTTTGGGTACAGAGCCCTGCTGATTTTTTAGCAAATACTATTTTCTATTTTTTGATGTGACTACTTTTGCATTATTTCGGTAAACCCCAAAAAAGTATGTTTCTTTGCTGGCCACAGTACATTATTTATGTTCTAGATGTGTTCTTCTAAGAAGGAAGACCAAGCTGTAGATTTTTTTATATGTCTGCATGACTGATGAGGTGTGTGTGTGTGTGTGTGTGTGTGTGTGTGTGTGTGTGTGTGTGTGTGTGTGTGTGTGTGTGTGTGTGCTCGTGCATACATGCACACTTAAGATTAAGCATGGGTGTGGTGTGTCTTCACGGGTACATTTGCTAGGGAGGAAAATTGCCTGAATTCTTGCATCAGAACTTAGCAGAGAAAGTGTTTGGTGTAAGCATCTAAGGGCTACAGATCTTCTAAAGCTTTGTCTGTAAATGCTCCCTTCTGGATCATGAACACTGTGCTTTTGGAATTTGTATTTGACTAAGCATGACGTAAGAGTTGCTTCCTTTGTCAGTGTCTCAATTCTTGTCCACAGCCTGTATCACATATCCCCTATATTTACCATCACCATAGAAACACAGTGAAATGTTGCAAACACCTCCAGCAGATTCAGAATTCTTTTAAAAATAAATGACAACATGGTATCATACCTGTCAACTGTACAGATTTTCATAGAATGTCCAGAATTTTGCTTCATATTTTTGAGCTGCTCTTTATGAAAGTTATGATTTTTCTGGCAAATCACTGAGGATTGAAATCACTAAATAATGACATACATTTGACATTCAGATTTCATATCCTTTAGAAAATGCATGCCAACATGAATCCTGTTATTCTAGCAACTTTCTAAGTTTATAAGAACAATATTTAAAATATGTCCCTATTTTAGACACTGTATAGATTTCTACTGTTAGGAGGTTGAGAGGTATGCATGGTATTGTGACCACCTGTGTGGTACAGCCACGCCTGTTTGTTGTCTATGATTTTCAGAAATATTTCTGAGTTTACATCTAAATGTCACTCTGCCCCTCTTAACAAATGTTAATTTCTGACAAAAAGAATGAGGATTACACTCTCTCTATGATATCAGACATTTCAGTTGCAAATTTTATACTCTTCAACAAATTTGTAATAATGTGAATTTTCTTAATTCATGTACTCTGTAAGTGAATTAACATTTAAAAAGTGTCTCTGATTTGAGGACTATCACTGATTCGTGATATAGGAGATTTAGTGTTCTTAGGCTGATTTATCCTACTTATTCACATTTTATTCCTCAAACTATAACACAGCTTCAAAATGTGCCAATATTTAATGCAAAATGAAGTAAAAACAAGCAAATTGCATAAAAACAAACTGCAAATTGTCAGTAGCAACAAACTAATGAACTAAATGGCCAGGCTGGAGCATGCATTTGCCCCAGAATATCCACTTTATGTTATGCATTACACAATGTGTGCAGAAATCACAAAACATAACTTCTCCATATGACAGAAAAGTCCTTTTAATAAATCACTATTTTTTTTTATGAATTTACATTTAAATCGGCATAGATGTGAGGTTTTGGGTGAAACAGCAAGTCATTGATTAGAAATGCTTCAATTCTTCAGGCACTGTATTCACTGCTACTTATTTAGCACATAAATTATGAAATTTGCATTAATGTGAAGTAAAACGTGATCTCCTTCAGACTTACAGAGTTCATTCCCTGGGATTCAATTATTTCAAAATATGTGTAAAGGAATTAGATCTAATAATAGCTGGATATGAGCTATCCTTTTATTATAAAGAAGCAAAAAATCCCATGACTGCATAATAGAGTGGAACAAAATTTTTAAGAAACAGATTAAAAGTGCTGTTTTAAAGTCTGGTGCTTAATGGAAAAGCTATTCATCTAGCAGAATAACACAAGGGCATGACAACATACACGATTCTAAAACTGTGGGTAGGTATATTATGATCAAGAAAGCTAACAATGACTTTTTCCTTCCTTGTCCACGATTCAAAACTATGCTGGGTGAAAGAGTTTTCTCTAGATTCACACCTGGAACCTAGAACCACCTGCCTATGGAAGTCAAAGACCAAGACTTCAGTAAGGATAAAGAACATATCATTGCTGAATCCCCTTGCAACTGCTTCTGAGATAATGGTTATCATTTTCTGTTTAAGATATCTTACAAAATACAGGTCTATTCATTTTCCTTAAAGCATCAAACTGCACCTTATATTCCACTCTATTATATAGATATTTGTTGGTACCCCTGCACTGATACTTTTTTTTTATTTTGTACTACTGCTTTGCTGTTGTGTTGTTTAAACTAATGTATATACTGCTAATAGAAAAATGTATTGCTAAAAAGTGTTTCTGTACTGTAAACGCGGTATAATATGGAAATGATCTCACATCACCCCCATCCACAAAGGAGGCAACTCTTTTGATCTATCCAATTTCCATCATAATCCATCTTGTCACCCATATCCAGAATTCAAAAGAGGGGTATCCATCAGCAGGTAATGCAATAACTATTACAAAACAATCTTTTATCCAAAACCCAACATGGCTTCTGACCTAGCCACAGCTGGGCTACAGCCCTATTATCTTTTACAGACACTGTGAACAAGACCAGAGATGCAATATGCAATGCAGCCTCAGTATTCCTTGATCTCTCCCAGGCCTTTGACACAGTGTCTCACCCCTTACTATTAAACACATTGTCTAACTTAGGCTTCTCACATAACACAGTAAAATGGTTTCAGAGCTACCTCAAGGATCGTAAACAAGCAGTGAAATGGTCCAATGAACTCTCACCCTTTCTCCACAACCCTACTGGAGTCCCTTCAAGGCTCCATCCTAGGACCCCTACTCTTCAACATTTTCACAAACAACCTTCACGTTGCCTCTCACCCTGGGACCCTCATTCAATACACTGATGATTCCACCATAATCTGCACTGCTCAATCACTACCAGAACTACTTTCAAAAACTCAGCAGTCCTTTACTGCAGTCAAATCCTAGCTAAGAAATGCCCAGCTCTTTCTTAATCCAAAGAAGACAAAACTAGTACTCTTTCATCCCAAGAATACCTCCCTTGTCACTGATCATTTTGACATCCTTGCATCTGACAACACTGTCATAGAAATAGTACAGGAAACCAAACTTCTAGGAGTTATCATTGGCAATAAATTTTCATTTGGCCCCCATATACAGCAAAATATAAAGAAAACTCATCAAAAACTGGGACTCATACAGAAACAAACATTTCTTTACTGTAGCTACTAAATCTACCCTTGCAAAAACATTTTTACTTCCCTCCCTTCTTTATGGTGCCCCTATCCTAACTAACTTACGAACTTCTACCATAAACAAGATGAAACAGTGCTACAACAAAGTTGCAAAGTTTGCCACAAACTCTAAATATCACACACACCACTGTAAACCACTCCTAGAATTAAACTGGCTTGAACTCCCCAATCAGCTTGCCTTTATTCAGCTATCCACCTTGCACAACCTTATTTTTAAGTCTACTGCCTGCCCTACACTAACCAGTCTAGTCACACCTTACAAAACAAATTGATCCCTACGATCAGAAGACAAAAATCTCTTAGCTATCTCAAAACCCACAAGAAAAAAACAGGTCACTCGCTGTATTCATACTCTGTCTCTATACTTTGAAATTCACTACCTCTAGGTACCAGGTCTATGCCTGGCCTAACCCATTTCAAAGCCTCTTTAAAAAATCATCTCAAAAATCCATGGCTCTGCTCCTGTATAAAGCCTGCCTGATGCTCAGCACTTCCTCTTCTTCCACACTAGCCTCATCCTCCTCTTCTGTCACATTTCAATCCTTCACAATCTGCAAGATCCTAAGGCTCTTCTAACTCCTTCTCTGTTTCTATACCATTTCCTTAAGCTGCTGCTTGGGCTGTATTGCTTTTATTTTTTTTTTTAACTATCTTTCTGCATCACTAACTTTCTGGCTATTATTATGTTATAAACTAACATTCTATTTTTTTTCATGTACTATAGCAGTCAATGTCACACATTGATCTACCTACGTACTATTTTTTGGACACTACATCATGTATAGTGAGAGTGACTATTATTGTCTATAATGCTGTTAACGCTGTAGAATCGTCTAGATGTGTAGTATATATTGTAACATCTTGTAACATAGTTTGTTCTTTCAACTTATTTTGTATAGTATTTATAATGTGATTTGTACTGTATTGGATTTTACTGCATTTTTATTGTACATTATGTGGAGCTTTTCTCCCCGGGTCTCTGCTGAAAATGGTTCTGTAGACCCAGTCAGACCACCCTGGTAAACAAATGTCAAATAATAAATAAATAAAACTGATTACAGACTGCCCTGGAAGCCTTGGTCATGATTAAAAAGGCTAAGTAGACCAGCTCACCTACCCAGTCATCAAACAGTAATAACTAACTAACTAAATAAATAAATAAGTGACATGCCTCAATCTGTGGTCATACCCCTACCTATATGCAGTAAGATCTACGACAAAAACCAAACTAGGAAGCAATTGCAGCAAAAATAAATGAAAAAGTTAAGTCAGTAATGTCCATTGTCAGCTTTAACATAATTACAAATGGCTGTTAATAGGGGAGCAAGACCTGCTACAACTCCTACATGAAGGGAAACACCCCATACCTGCACATCTCATATACTGTGCTTGTACAACCTTAGGAAGAAGAAGAGACTTCCTTATCCCCATTGTTCGACAAACCCATAGCTTCTGGTCATACTTTTTATTCTTCCCTGACCACCTCATAATCTATGCTCTCTCTCATGTCTAGATAATCTCTAACCTTATCTTTTCTATCCAATCTCCCCCTACAAACCCTTCTTCATCTTACTTTGAGAAACTACAATATCTATACTACAATAAGGAATTATATCAGATGATTGTATAATACAAATGTCAGCTATAAAAGCAGAGATTATAATATCTTGTGTACTGTATGTCTTGGATATTTTTTGTATAATTCTTGTATAAGTTTTGAATAATTTCTTGCATAAGTTTTTTATATAATCTCTGTATGTGGAGCTTTTCTTCCCAGGCTTCCTCTTAAAATGGGTCTTATCCCAGTCGGACTTTCCCAGTAAACAAATGTAAAATAAAATAAAAATAAACTGACTATTTCTGTTTTCAGTAACTTTGGTATGATACCGACTACATATACTTGCATTATTTTGTGTAATTTTGAGCAATCCGAAAACACCAAAACATGAACACAAACTACTAAAACTTCAAGGCAAACTGGAAAAGGAAAGTCCATACACCAAGCTGTAAAATAAAACGATACCTGATGAAGTTTTAAAGAATTTAAAACGAAAGCGCTTATATCTTGTGGAATACATCTTTTTATTTTACGGCTTGGTGTACAGACTTTCCTTTTCCAGTTTGGAGTTTTTACTAATTCTGAGCAAGTCAACCACATAGGTGCTCCTATAGATCCATAAAAGGAGTTACTTGGACCTTATGAACTTACTTGCTTAATAAATTAATAAAATTAGAGCGGAATTCTTAAGAAATTTGTATATAATATGAAGGCTATTTGCGCATTCCTCAGCAAAATGCTAGGTGAAATCGATTCACAAAAATTAGGTGCATAGCCACACAACAGCTTGCACAAAACAGTGCAGTATGCAGCATATTCAAATAAGTGCATAACCATGTAGAAATCATCAAGTGAAAAATTGAGTGAATAATGAGCTTTAGATGAGGGGAATAAAAATGTTGCAATTTATAGACATCTATACAGGTGCTAGCATGCCTCTTTCTTTGACTTTATACAGAGAAGTAGTATGCTGAGGATTACAACATTGCAGTGTGTAGTAGGCATTTTCATAGCTGCAGCCATTTACATTCAGCAAAATGTATTTGTTTTAGCTGCTGCCTGTGTTGATTGATCTAGGCATCCTCATAGGCTTAGGGCTTGGAAATGTTACAGACAGTGAAATATCATATCCTCACTGAAAAAAAAGCAAGTGAACCACTAAAGAGTGGATCATTGAAAATGTTACAGACGTGATAACAA
>NC_056745.1:358962980-358972980 GCF_019279795.1 Protopterus annectens
GGTTTTTTTCTTTTTTAAAAAAGAACCCCCAAAATTAATTGGACTGAGCAGGATATTAACTTTTAAAAACTTGATCACCAATCAAATCACATTTACATTATGACATCACTTCCTTGGTATCACAGTTTCTAGTATAAGCATTAATAAAAATATACATGTTTCAACACGATTCAATTATATAATAAATTCTACATAACGTAGAGACGTGTTCCAAATTGACTAAAACTTTTTCAATGTACCTAGGAATGCTTCTAGTGTAAGTAAATTTAGAAAATGCGTAAAAACATTTTCAAGATTTTGTAAAAAATTTTTATAAAACATATATAGGAGCTCTCTAGTTGCTAGATATACTCATACTACCACAAAACAATCACAGACTGAGTATATCTTTCTAAAACCACATAAAATCATTCATCGCGTCACCACATCACAATCGTCTCCTAAATTGACCTTCTCCACCATAGAACATTAGTATACATATATTAATTCAAGCTTAAATACCAAAATAAAAAGGCTGCTGCTAGGGCTCGTGATATTATAAAATCAATACTCTACAATTGAATAAATCATATGTCTTATTGTAGGTTGCATATCTTGAATACCCAATCACATGGATTGACAGTTAGTCTTCACATTAAAACTAAATATAAAGACAAAAGTTGTCTAAGTGCCGAATGTGGTTTTGGGACAACTTTTGTCTTTATATTTAGTTTTAATGACGAGATTTAACTTGATAGTTGATCCATGTCATTTGGTAAGTTCAAGACATGCAGCCTTTTACAACGCGCTTTATGAGACATCAGAGGAATTGGATTTAAAGTCTTTAGTTTGGAATATTTCATCTCATGCATTGAGTAGTGATGAACTTAGTGTATTAAACAGAGGTCTTACCTTTGTGCCATGCTGTAACATGGATATAACTGATGCTTTGCTAGCTGTACGTCTATTTGTTAGGAATGTTACCCTGAAACTTTTGTTCAAGGATAGTAGTTGTAATGATGGCACTTTCTTCAGGAAACCCAGTTTAATGAATCCACATCTCCCCCCAACTTTGGAAGTTTTTCTGAAAGGGGTTGAAAATGACCTATATAATACTTTTCAGAGTGTTCCTATGAGAAGTTGTAATAATTTATCTGACAATGAGCATGCTGCTTTGGCAGCATTACGTAATAATGTTGATATTATTATTCGTCCGGCGGACAAAGGGGGTCTCATTGTTGTAATGGAACAGGACATTTTATGTACGGTCCATGGTAGAAATGTTAAGTACAGAAGCATATCAGGTAATTTCACCTGAGGATGTTAACAGTTTAGGTCTTAGAGTATACAAGATGCTCCTGGAATGCAAGCTACTTGGTCTAATAACACAGGATCTGTTTAATTATTTTTATGTAGAATTTCCCTTAACACCCAGGATCAATGGGTTTCCCAAGATCCATAAAAATGAGAGGGCTCCACCTTAGGACCACTGTGCAGGGGCTGGTTGGCTCACAGGAGCCACCGTCCATATACTTGGACTATAAACTCAAAACAGTATTGGCACATTATGAATATGTGCTCAGGGATACACAACAGTTTTTGACAGATCTATATGCTATGGTGAATGGGCTGCAGTCTATTGATGGTCTATTTTTAGCCACTATGGACGTTGTGTCCCTGTTTACTTGTATTCCTAATAAGGAAGGTGTTCAGCTGGTTTGGAGTTTGTTAATTGAATGTATGACCATTACTGAAGCAGATTTTCTATGCCTTCTTTTAGAGACTGTGTTAGATAATAAGAAGTTATGTACCTACCATAACGCCCATGTTGTTGTCTTCTCGCTTCTTCTTGCTTGATGGGTTCGAGCCGATCCCTCGGCTCCACTCGGCACTTGCTAAGCTCGAGAGTCACTTTTACCAGCTCGAGGCAGCCCCATATCCCATGATGCAAGGCGGTAAGTACCCAGATCTCGTTTGATGACAAAGGGCAATAGCACCAAGCATAAAACAGTTCCAAAAGGAAGAAAGAAAACTTACAGGATGGAAGAAGGACCAGGTCTGAATGGTCTTCAGCATAATAATTTCTTATAACAAGGTCTCAAGTCCAGGCCTGGGGAAGGAGGGAGAGGTCGAAGAAAGAAGGCTATAGAAGACACAACTAACATGGAACGTTATGGTAAGTACATAACTTCTAATGTTAAGCTGTCAATCTCGCCTTCATTCTTGCTTGATGGGACCCAGCGGCCCTAGCACCTCTATCCAGGGTGGTTTCAATGGAACAGACTCTTGAGGGACTGTAGAGCCAAAACTGGCTCTGTCCCTGGAGGCCAAGTCCAATTTGTAATGGGAAACAAAAGTGTGCAAGTGGAGTGGGCTCAAGTGGCTGCTGCACAAATAGCTCCAAAGGAAGTCTTAGCTTGAAAGGCTTTGTAGAAGTAGCTAAGCTCCTAGTTGAATGTGCTTTAGGTTTTGAGCACAGCTGTTTTCCCTGAGCAGATAAATTTCAGAGATGACCGTAAGAAAGCCATCTGGACAAAGGTCACTTTTAGAAACAGGAAGGCCTTCTTATTATCCGGATAGGGAACAAAAAGTTGCTCAGATTTGCTGAATTTTTTTGTGCTGTCCAAATAATGCTCGGAGTTGATCGGGTGGACATCAAGATAATGTAGTTTTTGTTCGGCTCTGTCTGAATAGTTTGGGAAAAATACAGGAGATTCAAATGGATTGATTCAATTGGTCTCTTTGAAGTTTACCCTTAGGCAAAAAGGTCGGATTAGTTCTCAAAGATACTGGGGGGATGGCCTGGTAGAGGGAAGAGACAGAAGAAGTCTGGGCATTTGCTGTTTTGGGGAGTAGCAAAAGACTGTGCAACATGGACGACCCCATTCCAGAAATATCTGTTCTCATTATAGATTGCTTGAGAGACCACCTCAGTGGAGGCATGAGAATAGCTCTGCTCAATCTGTCCGCTGCCATAAATGTTGGTTTTCCCAGGGATATAAGCGCTACCAGAAACCGATGAGAGGAGATCGCCCCATTGCCACAGTCTGAGCCAGCCTTCTCGACACAAGGGCAGGACTTGTCCTCACTCTGTTTGCTGATATACCAAAACTACAGACATGTTGTCTGTGTGGACTGCAATTGTCCCTATCGTGGAAGAAAGTCGCTGAGGGCTTGCAACGTTAAAAGCACTGCTCTCATCTCCAGGACATTTATGTGCAGATGGTACTCGAATGGCTGCCACGCCCCATGAACCATCCTGCCCTGATAATGACCCCCACCCGGATTCATCAGGGAGGCATCCGTGGTGACAGTGGCTATCGGGGATGGGGTAATAAAGTGTCTGCCTTGGTGAACCTGAGGAGATGTGATCCACCAAGCAAGATGATCTTTGTAAGCCCAGCTCGTGACCTGAATCTGGTGACGCATTGACAAAGTTGTTGGTGCGACTGCACCGCCCCTAAGTGAACAGCATCCACTGCAGAAGGCTTATGTAGAAGCCGCAGCCAGGAAGAAGAGTAATGGCCGCATTGCCATGAGGCCCTAATACCTTGTGGAACCATTCTTGGCCTGTACTTTCTTGTTGGCAAGAATGATCCTGACATGACTCTGAATGACAAAGTCTGGAAACTCCTTTGATCTGTAAGGGTAGCTGACATCCTAACAGTGTTTAAGTTTAGCGCCTCTTGCGAAAAGTGGTAATAGACTGGCAGGGCGATATATGATGACTTTTCTGGTCGAGAGATGCCCAAATGAGAACAAAGATTTATTGTGTAATCCCTGGCTTGAATAAGCTGATGCCTGGTGGTGGCTGACAGGAGCCAGTCGCCGAGATACGGAAACACCCTGGAATCCTTGATGTCTTCAGGTGAGCCGTGACCACTGCCATGCATTTGGTGAACACTCTGGGGGCTGTAGTGAGACCAAAGGGCAGGGCTCTGAACTGGAAAATGACTGGACCCCCAGCCGAAGCCGAGAAATCTCCTGGAAGCCGTCTGTGAATTTTGATGTGATAGTACGTGATCCTGAAGATCTATTGAGCACATCCAGTTGTCCTTCTGTAAGAAGGGCAGAATTGACTGAAGAGTAACCACCGGAATCTCGACTTCCTCACAGACTTGCTGAGTCTGCTGAGATCCAATATTGATCTCCAGTCTCCCCGCCTTTGGGACCAAAAAGAACCTGAGTAGATTCCGGCTCTGAATGGTCTGTTGTAACTGGCTGAATTGGCTCTTTTTGCAGTAGTTTTGAGACTTCTAACTCTGCAATTTTCCCTTAGACCGGTGGTACATCTGGAAGGGAATTTGAGGGAAAGGACTTTCCTCGAAGGAATTATGTAACCCTTTGATATGATCGACTGTACCCATCTGTCTGAGTGAGGGAATGCCAGGCTTCCGGGTACAGTGATAATCTTCCTCGACTGCCTCCAAGGAGGGACAGCCGGGCAACATCTCAGGGATGCTGAAGGGGCTTGTCAGAGAGAGGCTCTCCTGTTTCCCTGGTTTTTGACCTCTCTGCCTCTAGAGCGGGCGCCTGTTGTTGTTACCCCTCTGCCTCTAGGGGTAAACTGACCACGTGAATCCGCTGGACTCCTTGGGATTTATGGAACCACATTTTGCCACCTTTCTGTCCTTTGGGGTAAGGTCTAGAAGGGGTGGAAACGGACTCCTGACGCAGAAAGAGTCTTGCCGGGCCCTGCTCACACCTGGTCAAAGTTTCTTCACTTGAGGGCCAAACAAAGCTTGACCCATCAAAGGGAGAATTTGTGAAGGACGCCTTTAAAGGGATCTACTAAACACATAGCCGCGATCCAGGCTTACGCTCTAAGAGCCACACCTGGGTACTAAGTGCGTCTCTACTTCGCTCCATCAGCAGCATATGATATTAGCCGCATGGAGGAGTTTGCAATGGAATTAAGGGTTCCTAGCTGCGTAAGCAATTTTTCCCTGAGCTCCTGCAGCTGTAGGATCCTGAACAACATCACCTAAGCTCCTTAAGGATATCCCTTTGGGAGTCTGGTGAAGTGACGACAGGTAATTCAGCCAAATGCATAGCAAAGGTCAGCTGAGGAAAATAACTTACCTGCATCTATCCATGGTCCAGAGTCCCTTATTAGGAGGATGGACGGCACGAAGGATCTGCAAGTTCCTTTTGGCGGCAGCCACCACCATGGCATCAGCGGGACACCCTTAGTGAGGAATTGCTTATCACACTGCACGGGCAGTGATAAATTTTGAAGGCCTCCTAGGGACTGGCTCAACAGAGTCAGGAGCTGCCGCCCTTTCAAGACAGCCAACCTGCATAAGGGGGTGCGAAGGTGAGACACCTTAGGAGGTGGAGGGCCGAGATCCAAACGCCTCTAGGTATACTGACTCATCCTCCAGAGGGAGTTGTTGGGGCCAGTTTCCCTCTGTCTGTTAGGATTCTAGGATGTCTGAGAAGGAGTGACATCCTCAGAGGGGGATCTTGGGGATCCCTCTGACTCATCAAAAGTCAGTATCTGGAAGTGATAAGACTAGTGAGTCTACATGTTTCCTCTTACAAGTCCTCTTCCTAGGAGGATCTCCCGAAACATCAGAGTCAACCCTCCGGAAGAGGGAAATTCTAATGGGAAACCTGAGGCGGAGGATCTCTGGGTCCTGTAGCAAGAGAAGTGGCAGAGATGTCAACAGGCACCCATAGAGGGAGGAGCTATGAGATAGACTGCTGACTGATACCAGTGGCCAGCACACTCTTCATCACCTCGAATGCTCCCCTCCCAGGCAGGTCCGGTAGAGAACCCGCTCCTCAAGAGCTAGGAACCTCCAGGGACCACGAGAAAGGGAAGTCTCCGAGGCAGATGTCGGAGCCGAAGCTCACTATGGCCGAGGCTCCAAAGGGGAAGAGCGGCCTCGGACAAGGGTCCGCTGCCACTCCCCCCCTCGGGAGACCATGGAAGCTTTCCAGCCACCGAATCCCTCTAAGGAAGGTCTCAAGAGAGAGCAGAGCAGAGGCTGAAGGAACAGAAGGGGGTATCTGTCCTTCAGCCGTGAGCAGTAACCATTCCCGAAGACTCCCAACTCCAAGCTCTGGGAGCAGAGCTGAAGGAGGAACTGCAACGGGTGGACCAACAGTCGCCTGTTGAGGAGCGGACTGATGTAACATTTGGGGCCAGTGCCTGTGACTTATGCAACGTACCGACCACTCTCTAAGTCCATGGTCAGAAAGCCTGGATGACCTTGAAGATCGGGTCCGATGGCGGTCTGTTCCGAGAGGAGAGGGTGAAGCTTGAGCCGAAAGTATCGGCCCAAGGAAGCAGGCCTCCACCTCTTCCTCGCTGAGTTTCATCGGAACCCGATGAAACTACTGTGAACTCCGTCGGAGCCGACAAACTTTATTGGAGCCAACAGGTAGCCTCGGTAAATGCACCGCCCAGCGGGAGCCGATACAGCCACAAAGTAACGGTGTGCCGAGACACGTCCGAGATCGTTTACACCCGATACCCTGAAAGCCACATGGTGGTCGATGAACTCGATCGGAGCCGACACCGAAGCGGTCGATGTAGAGAATGTAAGCAACGGATAGCCATCGCGCCGAAGGCTTAGTTGTTGCAGAATCGGCTCCAGCCGAGGAGCCGATCTCGACTCAAGAACGAAAGTCGGGAGCCGGTGCCGCAGGCATTGACACAGAAGCTTCCACCTTGGAAGACTTGGCAGTCTTGGATGGAGTTTCCACTTAGCCGGAGAGCCCTCCCGCTTAAGAAGGCCCCTAAGTATTAATTTATTTCTTCTTTCCTGCAGGACTCTCTGGCTGGCGAAGAATGACAAATAGCACAGGAGTCCTGCAGGTGAAGAGTTTCAGGCACATACAGGTAAGAAGTGTGACCGCCTGTCAGAGACATCTTCTGACAGCAATGCAGGTCACAATTTTAAAACCTGAGACCCTTTCCTTTGACATGGTGCAACACAACACACACACACACCAGTCAAAAGAATTTAAAATTAAATATACCAAAAAGGTATACTAGAAACACACACACACATTGGCCACACACCCTAACAGGGGGATGTGGATCGATTAAAGTTTGGCTAAAGAAATAAGAATAGACAGGAAATTTTCTGTCAGAAAAATATTTAAAACTAAATAAAACTAACAATAAAGCGTTTTAAGTTTAAAAGGGCTAAAATAGCGAATTAGCAAATCACTTACTGCGAGCTGGTAAAAAGAAGGACCTCATATAAGCCAAGCTGACAAGCCAGATCTGGGTACTTACCGCTTGCATCATGGGATATGGGGCTGCCTCAGCCATGGTAAAGTGACTCTCGAGCTTAGGCAAGTAGCCGAAGTCGGAGCCGAGGGATGCGGCTCCACCCATCAGAAGGCAATGAATGGCGCAGATTGACAACTTTAACATTAATGTTTCTTTTTATCTTTCAGGACAAAGTGTTATAAACAAAAAGATAAAATGGAGTGGCAATGGGCACCCAGTTGTGCCAACTCATATGCCAACTTGGTTATGGCAGCGGGAGAAGGAGGTCATGTTGGTACATCCTGACATCCTCTTTTATAGATGTTTCATCGACTAATCTCTTTTCTCCTATGGAGAGGGACTGGTGCCCAATTGGAGCATTTTTTGTCAGGGCTTAATAACACCAATGGATTTCTCAAGTTTACTCTAGAACACTCAAAGGTCTCCATAAACTACCTGGACGTGAAAGTCTATCGGCTGGGAGATAAATTCTGTACCTGTGTATATATAGGAAGCCCTGTTATAAAGGCATCTTATTTATCCAATGATAGTATGCACCCCCCCCCCCAAATTTTTGACAACATTGTTTGAAGGCAAGTCATTAGGCTGTCGAGACTGTGTTCGGAGGATGACTCTTTTAGGCATGAGTTATCTGCTTTAAAAGGATAATTTTATGCATAGAGGCTACTCTACATGATTGACAGAATACATAAGAGGAGCTTGCAATAATGTTTCTAGTCTCAGACAGAATTGGTAGCTAAAACCCTATTATTCAAGTATGACTAATAGACCCTCACAGTTAGTAAAAGGCGGCCCTTCAGCTACCACTGATTCTACCTTATAGTATGAATGTTAAGTTTGTGCAGGATGCCAATTCCTAAGGAACTGGAATGTATTAATGGTGAGAAGACTCGATTAGGAGAAGTGATGAGGAATTGCCCTAGATATGTATACAACAATAAGGAAGACATTGAAACAACAGCTTCTGCTTTCCTAACCTTAGCATTTGCTTATTGATGACTAGTCACAAATAGCTTCTCGACTACCGCACTCATTTAAGTATGGTCATTGTCACTGATGCCAGTTTGTAGATGAATCTGATTTTTTCGAATCCTAACACTGGTAAACTTTGGGACATTAGATGTATGTCCAGCTGTGAGACTAGGAATATAGTATATGTTGCCTGTTGTCAGGTATGTTTTCACTTCTACATTGGTACAGAGTAGCTTAGGTCCTTACGAGAAGAATCACGTAGATCATAACTACTGTTGGGCTAGGGCTTATACGCAGCGCTACAAACATGTGTTGAGCTTGAATAATGATCATTATTTCAAGTTTCAAGTCCTACAAGTGATTAACTTAGGAGTGAAGGGAGGTGACATTGTTAATTGTACAGAGGAGGCAGAGTTAGTGGATATTACGATGGGGGCAATATAAAAGTAGGGGCCTTAATGAATAACAGGTCACTTTGAGACCAGTGTTGAAGTCGAGACCTCTCAAGTAATCATCATTAGTTATGTATCATTATATATAGTCTTAGGGCTATATATGGTTACTGAATTATTGTATTTTATTTTATTTTGTTATATCTTTGTTTTGAATAATGCATTCCAGTAAAGGCTGTCTAGTATTTTGAGGTTGTGTTTTTTATGCTTGAATTGTGGGTATACAGCTTTAAATTTCCTATGAGAGCTTTGTATATAAGTCAGCTGTTTGTTCGAAGTTCTGTTTACGCCTGATGAAGCGGAAGGGATGTGTTTAAGGGCCCAAATTTTTGTAATTAAAATACTTTTGGATTTTTTATAGATAATATATATATATATATCTATCTATATCATCTTTTATATTTCCTTTTATCTCTATATATTTATATATTTATATATGTATAAAATATATATATATATTATATATATATATAATTTTAATATATATATAAATATAGAAACATATATATATATATATATATATATATATATATATATAATATATATAAATTTAAAAAATATATATATATATATATTAAAAATTATATATAATAGAATATATATAAATAATATATATATAAAATATAGAAATAAAGATAATAAAATTATAGATATATAAATATTATATATAAAATTAAAAATGATATATATGGGGTATAATAAGAATATATATATATGATATATATATATATAGATATATATATATATATATATTTTGTATATATATATATATATATAATATAATAATTATATATATATAGTATATATATATATATATAGTATATATAGATATATATATATGTATTATAGAATATATAATATATATATATATATTTAATATATATATATATATATATAATATATATATATATATAATATATATAGATATATATATATATATATATATAATATATTATTATATATAATATAAATTTTTATATATATATAGATATATAGATATATATATATAATATATATATATATATATATATAGATATAATATATATATATAGATATATATATATAATATATATATATAAAATATATATAATATAGATATAATATAATATATAATATATATATATATATATTAAAAATAAAAATATATATATAGATATATATATATATATATATGATATATATATAGATATATATAATATATATATAGAATATATAAATATATCTATATAAAATTTATATATATATTATTTATTATATAATATTATTATTATATTATATATATATATATATTTATATTATTTATTATATATATTAAAAAAATTAAAATTTATATTATAATTTTATTTAA